>NC_056712.1:9050600-9051876 GCF_018831695.1 Puntigrus tetrazona
TTTTAAGCGTAAAGTCGCATTATTTTGTTAAATTCCTCAGACAAAAAGACATCATATATAACCCTGGACCACAAAAACAATATTTCTACTGAGGTTTTTACACTATCTTTGGCTGAGATGCAACTATTTGAAAATCTGGGATCTAATAAATTGAGAAAATCTCATTTTTGTGCTCCATGCGGGGTCACGTGTTCAATTAGTAAATGTATTGTGATTAAAATTTTTTATATACTTGTATTATGAAACAAAACAAACATACTGTGGAAGATACTCATTTTTTTCAGTGCATACAACATTTAATGTCATGACTTTATGAAATGAAGGCTTTCTGCTTTTGACATTTTTAGCCGTCAATTTTTAAAACTGTGAAACAATTATTTCCAATTTACCTTATAATGGAAGGTTTTCCTGCATAGTTTCACTCTTCAGTGTTGGAGCGGACAGAAAAACTATATTTTCCAGTGACTTTTTGAATTGGTCGTGTCACAGAGCGGGACTGAGAGTTTTCCGGAGCTGCTGGACTTCCTCCTGGAGCTGCAGGTTCTGTGAGGACAGATGAACGGCGTCCTGAATGGCGTCTACGAGCAGATTCCTGTACCTCTTCTCAGACGCCTGCCTCTGTTCCTCCAGAACCTCACGAAATGCCCTGAACACCTACAAACACAACCAGCACAAACACCACTAGATGGCAGTATGATCTATCAAAGGAAACCAGCTTCTGTACATAACTACAAATAAGAGATCGAGACTGATGGAGGTGATCAAGTAGGAATGTTGATCTAATTGTCAATATGATTGAATCCAATCTGGTTTCAGAGTCTGAAAGTTTATGTCAGTTATTATCAGTTACATTAACATAAATTACCACGTTCATTTATATAGCACATTTAATAAAAGCAAAGCCAACCAAAGTACCACACATGCAGTACATTTTAGGGAATATTCAGTCAAATTTTTATGCAATTTTTATTATTTATAGTTCTATTTAAAAAAGATGCATTGTCTAAATACCTTGTTGAAAATTAAGAATAAAAATCTGGTATATATTTATTTATTTTTAATATACATGTACTGTACTCTTTGATGTCTGTTTTTGTGTCTAGATTTTTTCTATTGTATTTTTTATTCTATTTATTTTTCCTTTTTTCTTCTCGTTTTCTAATTTATTTCTGTGTCTAAGTTCTTGCTATAAAATAAAACCTCTGTCAGTATGGATGGAAGACTCTGTTGTTGCTCAGCAGATGTTCACCTGCAGACTCTCTTCTCTGAGGCTGTT
>NC_056712.1:9051976-9053821 GCF_018831695.1 Puntigrus tetrazona
GTGTGCGTGCGTTGATATAAGTTAATATATAGTGGTGCAACTTACCTATTATTATAACAAATACAAATATGACGATAGCCTAATATATCGTCGGATAATGGATAGGTGAATAATAGCCAAACACTGAAATAAAAAGCTGTGGCTCGAGCTTCTTGTCTAGACCTAGACCGCATTTCGGTTCCTAACGGTTTTAAAAGATAGCTCACTAAGTTTTGTGACAGACCCCTTCCATCCACCCTTCCTCTAGCTGGCTCGTGTCGAACAAAGGGCGGCGCTCCGCTTTTGCCTGCCCTCACTTTATCCTCCTCCGGTCCGTGTAAGTCACACAGAGCCCGTGGCCGCGATGACTGGCGCTCGCTCTCCGCGGGAATGATCTGATCTGACGGCTGCGGAGGGTCAGCGGTGCTCTGTGAAGTCATGGCCGCTCAGTGCGAACCCTTAAGCGGATACTTACAGCAGTCCGATCCGGGCTCCAACAGCGAGCGCAGCGCCGACTCCCCTCTGCCCGTGTCTGAGGATGACTCCAGCGGACCCACGGCGCCTCCGGACCCCGAGTGGACCGAGGAGAGGTTTCGAGTGGACCGGAAAAAACTGGAGATCATGCTGTTAGGTAAAACTACTGTTTCCATGACAACTATCGCCAATTTTAGAGAGTTTAAAAAGTTTGAGTGAAACAAAGAAGGACTCTGCAAGCAAATCTGAAAGTTTGCTATTCAGAATTGCTGTTAATAATCGTTTTAAAAACACTGTAAAATATAATGCATCGCTTCAAGCATCTGCGGATGCAGTTATGTTCCTCCTCTCCTTTGTTCAACTCCTGTGCGTGATTTTCACTTCAGTGCCAATTTTGATTTTCATAAACAATAGTTTAAATAAATAGTGGGCTCTAACGAAAATGATGTGAAATAGCCAGACTTAAAGCCAGCAGCTGGAGCTCCATTGTTCAGTTTACATACAGAGCTTGTTTTGAAGAAAGTTTTAGTATAGTTTGGAAATGGATATAACTAATCAAACGTAGATTATTTTAAGGATTGATTGTTCAAATTACTTTTTTATATAAATATATATAGGCCTATGTATACACTTTATTAGTTTTTCTGATGTTGTTAGTGTAAAATTTCTATTTTGTTTTGAGGTAAGAAAGAGAACTGTACTGTGTGTGTAGTCACCAATTTAACCAATAGGGGGCAGTGTTAATGCATTTCTGCTTTTGACATTAGAATCGAATGTTGTGTTTTCTTTCATTTTTTAAAAAAGTAATTTTACTGTGGCACTGTGATCAGCTGCTTCACTGGTAGAGTACAGGACCGAGAACAGAAAAAAAGGTCGTAATGGTTTAAGCAGAGACACAAATACCATTTATTTTGTTTATTTATAAAGCAGTTGGTAAAAAATGACAAGGGCAGCTCCGTTAGAGATGGTAAAGCGCTTTCGAAGCACTCTGCTGTAATGCTTTGTCCGTGTCGAGTCATGCTTTCCATGTTGTTTCATGGTTCTGAGTGAGTTCAGGAAGGGACATCATCATCATCATCATCATCATCGTCATACACTAACAAAGTCTTTAAGTTCACCACAGCAATCCTTCCTGCTGAGGTCATTCAGCATTTCCTCGCTTTTAGAGTGTATTTGATCAACCTGCTTGCTGAAGGAATGCTATTAGGATTGGGATTTTCCTAGAAGACGCACAGAGAAGCTTGTGTAAAGTATGAGATTTATTTGCCAACCAAAGGATAGACGTTTAAGCATAACTCAATTTGACATATAAGATCTGTCAAAATTTATCCATGAACCATTGATAGAAGTAGTGAGCACTTTTATTGTGAGAGTGATATATATATATATATA
>NC_056712.1:9053921-9055771 GCF_018831695.1 Puntigrus tetrazona
CCTGGTCAAACACATGCAGATTACAGCAAAATAAACCACACTGTTACTAAAACTGGAAATCTGTGTGTGTTTGTGTGTGTGGTGTGAGATGTTCTTCAATGTCTTGGTGTTTCTATGGTTACACATTTCCTCATCTCCTAAGTGTTTTTACGAGTTTAATTGCATTCATATTGTGTTTTACTCTGAAATCTCCAGAGAGATTATTAATGCGAGTTACTCATGTAAGAAGACTTCTTGAGAGCATATTGGGAAAGGACTTTATTTGTTGGTTTTTACAATGCATTTCATAACACGTTAGTAATGTAATAATAATGTTGTAGTTAATTTGTTCAAACACACGGTGGCAGCAGAAGCTTTCGATATTGTGAGATTTTTCTTTTTTTGGTGAGCTGAAACAATCCCGTTTCTTAACGTGATTTCCCGGTGAAAAAANATAATTCCGCGACAATAGTAAAACTCACACAACTGTAATGTTATATTCGGATATACACTTTCATAGCGATTATGCCAGGCTGAAAAATTGAGACCCAATCAGAATCCGCCTGCCTTTTAAGAGCGCGAAAATTTAAGCGGCAAATAACGTAACTGTGGCGCGCTCTTAGAATAAAACGAACGTTATGGTTCCTCGCGCTGACGCTAAAATAACAGTCATTTTTGACTGCACTCTGTTCCTAATTCATCAGTCATATAATAATAACCTGCTCCTCGTATCAAACAACCTTGCTTTGCAGCTTTGTTTGAATCGTGCTAGTTTGCTGCTGGTCCAAGACGGCCTTCGGTCTCAGGTAACGTTACAGTAGCTCCCATTAGTTGTACAGTTTCAGAAAGAAAATGTTCCTGCTAGGTTATAATAGTAAGTTGAATTGGTGTTGGGCACGTGTCATTGGGTGGCTTTGAAGTTGTTTTCGCTGTACAGTGGTGATGTGTTTCTCTAGAAACGTTGCTGGCTGGAATCAACATCTAACTTGCATCCTCTGATCTCAGGTGAGGCTTCTAATGGATGTCTGTCACCACTTTACCAGATTAAAGTTAAGGTAATACATGATTAATGTTAATACATGTTGTAATCCAAAGCTCCAATTATGTAATTATACTAATTATAACCTAAAAGAATGGTTTCGCAGAGGCATGTTCATTGTTATCAGCCAGTCAGATGTTACTGAGCTCACAAAATGTTTAACCAATCATCATCATCATCATCNAGGTTATTTTCCTCCAACAACATATATTTTTAAAAAAATCTCGGTCCTCATTTACATATGTCAAATCATTAGATCATGCACGATTCACAAAGCAGATTGTAGTTATTATCTGGGGTCTATCAGTTACAAAAAACATTGATAAAAATAAAAGCGTTTCTCAAGGCAAATGCAGAATGGTGGCTTAGACATGCTTTAAAAAGTTTAAAAAGGAAGGTTATGTAGCTCTCATGTGATTTGGTTCTTGAGCAGAAAGATTGAGTTTGAAGGACAGGCAAATGTCAAGCAACATTAAAATGTTTTATTAGAAGTTTGTCTGACCACAAAAATTCAACTTTGTTTTCCTCGTCTCATTCACCTTGCTCAGTGTGTGCATTGAGTTCAGTTGTATAACCAAATGAGAGGATTTATTTGAAAGAACTAAATAAAAAAAAAAAAAAATAGTATTGAAAATGTATTCACCTTCAAGCTGTTAAGATAGAAATGTTTTTTTCATAGATTTAGCAAGTGAATGGGTGCCGTCAGAATGAGAGTCCAAACATCACAACGATGCACAAGTAATCAACACCAGTTCATCACTTCATTTCTTGTGAATTGAAAAAAAAGCCATTTCAGCTTAAATAAATATATAATCCATAATAACTTTCCACT
>NC_056712.1:9055842-9066474 GCF_018831695.1 Puntigrus tetrazona
TTCCTTATGAGCATGCGGCTTTTCCTTCTCCAGATGTAAACTAATGGACCGGAGTGATGTGGATTACTGAGATGTTTTCATCAGCTGTTTGGACCCTCGACCCCGAGCAAGTGATGGGATGCTACGTTTCTCCGATGTTTCTTTACAGTGTTCTTTAGTTCATGACTTTCATCTTTTATCTCCCTGCTTGTCCGTAAACAAACGCGTTGCTAGGCAGCAGGCCCCTGCAGCGGCGCTGGTGCTGGTTGTTAACGGAGGGTCTCTGGCCAGTATTGTTCCCGACTCGCTCCCCTCCCCCTGAACCAGGAGTCTGAAACAGGAGGAGGAGACGGCTTTATGAAGGCCACAGCACTTACGGGAATGAATAAAGCACACATTCCTACAGTCCATCTTGAAAGAATGTTTGCACCATTCCCATTAGAGTTATTTTCAATCTGGAAATAATCCATGCAAGAAATTCTGTACGAATCAGAAGTGATGGGGAAAGTTTGATGCTTGTTGGTTTATAGAGCTTGAATGTCTTATGAACTTGTTTTTTTCGTCCGGGGATAGTCCAATAGGGGTTTTTTTGTTGTAAAAGAATGTTTCTCAACAACAAAATGACTTTAATGTCTCAGATGCCTCTCCTACACCTTTTTCAGATATTCAGATTTTTTTTCTAGAGGTTCAGGAGAATCTCTTTTTTGGCTCAAAACACAGATTTGCAATCGAAAGTTTACTTATTTAGTTATTATTTATTGCGCAGACTTCCTGCTAACAAAAATATGTTTTGCTAACGTCCCATTAAGTACTTTTAAAATGTTTAAAATGTTTTTGAAACATTAAGGGAGCGCTCCACATTGTCCTTCTGCGAGCACCGTAGACACATTACTTTTGAACATTTTCTGAGCACTCTGAAACGATTGGTATCATATAAAGAAACAAGGAGCGTTATTCAAAACGTCTAGTGTTTTAAGGCCTGGTTTCAGATTTAAGGTCTTGCACACCGAGTCTGAAATCTTTGTATTGTTTCTATTTGTTCTGCTTGCTACAATTAAAACCGCTTTTTTTTTTAATAGACAAACGTTTGAAAGCACAGAAAGGAGGCACTGTTCAAATGTGATGAGGTTGAGGTTATTTTTTTACATGTAGACATTTAGGAAAAACATTTCATACACCGGAGAAGTTGGTCACGCTTTATTTCAATTAACAAACCATTAACTATGACTTTTGCCTAATAATCTCAACTCCTGATTTGCTGCCTATTAATAGTTAGTAGGGTGGTTGTGAAGTTTAGGCTTAGGGATGTAGAATAAGGTCATGAAGAAGATGTATTTTATGAGTACTAGTTGTGATTATATCATGAAAGGCAGCTGGCTAAGAGAAGACATTTTTTTTTNGACACAGACTAGTTTATCAGAGTCCTCACAACATTTCTGTATCTTGACCATAGTAGTTCCACTTGTGTCTTTGCAGGGTCAGAAAGCTCTCGTATTTCATCAAAAATATTTTCATTTGTGTTCTGTAGATGAACAAAGGTCTTACGGGTTTGGAACGACACGAGGGTGAGTAATTAATGACAGATTTTTCACGTTTGAGTGAACTATCCTTTTTATAATAGCAACGCTAACAAGCAGCTAGTTAATAGTAAGAAATGATCCTTACACTACAGTTTTACCAAGACTTTTTTAAAATGCTTTTAGAGAAACAATATATGCTGGTGTGAATCTTGATACAATGGCTGTGACAAATTCTAAGATACGTCAGTGTCTTTCAGTTAAAACTTGTCTGAAATCAGGCATAAATGTTTTAAAAACTATTAATTATATGCATGTTAGGGAAATATTCCATTTGATCGTACACATTATAGGAACATTAAGTTAATGAACCCTGTGTGTTTTTATGCTGACATGAATAAAGACCAGATAACACTGAGCGAACGTTTTATTAATGTTACTTTTCAGAACTTTAAGAGAACGTTCTCTGTTAGCTGGGTGTTAGCTGGAAACAACAAGGACACAAAAATCTCAGCTTTGTCTCACTGAGATTGTCCTGTGGTCATGTGATCTGTTAGAGGGGTGTGATGTGCTGTATTGCTCTGTTCTGAGGTGTGTGTGTGTCTCAGGGCCCCTCTTTTACTTGTTTCCTTGGTCGCACTGACGGACACACACATACACACACACANAGCCTCCTGAAGCAGAGTCCTGCGACGGACCTCAGCTGGACCCCAACCAGACCCCGCAAAACCAGAACAACAACAAGAAGAAAGAGGAGGATGACGAGGACGAAGAGGATGAAGGATCTGAACTTCAGGACCAGGAGCCTTCAGACCCGGAGTGTGTGGAGGAGAGATTCCGGATCGACCGGAAGAAGCTGGAGCTCATGCTGTACGGTGAGTGTTTGATCGATGGCCGCAATCTGTCACGCTTTTCTGTAGAATTATTCCAGAAGCTTCATTAGTCTGTGCATGCAAATGAAACCCGTTTAGAAATCCACCTGTCGCGGATTTCCAGCTAAATGTCCTTCTGACGCGATGTTAGGGAGCGTTAGATGGATGTCGCCCGTTTGTGTGGCGGTTCTGCCGTGATGAACAGGTTTAATGGTCTGTTATCGGGAGCTGTCCAGGAAGATTCTGGAGTCGAGTCGAGTTTAAGCGCCTGCGATTCATCAACACGAGCTTGGAGATGACATTCAAATCCCTCGGAGATGAGAGCGAGTGACGGATTGAGCTTGTCGAAGCAAATGTTTTTGCGTTGATCTGGTAGAGAAGTTCAAAGTTCTTCAGTCTTAACTTTAAGATGAGCTTCCTTAGAATTAGAAACATTTGTTTTTTTTTTAAAAGGTGCCTCTGATTACTTAGCAAGCACAGCTCTCCTCATACACACACACACACACACACACACANNNTTTCACAGGGAGGTGAATTAGTTTTGCGTCAGCATCGCTTGCTCTAACATAACTTTGCTGTTTGACACTGTTTCTCAGAAGCAGCTTTGGGGGCTTTTCTTTTACATGCGCACACACACACTCACACACACTCACACACACTCACACACACTCACTCACACGCTGGTTGTTCAGTCATTCTTGCTTGCAGAGCCGTGTAACCCGTAGCGATGAGGAGCAGTTAATGAAAGGAGGGATGTTCACCCTAACCCTGTAAATGTCACTCTGGGGCAAATGTGTTTAACTTTACCACCCCCTCACGCACGCACACACACACACACACACACACACACANATCCCTTTACCCGAATGCTAGGCATAAATCTCCCCCTTACACAAAATGTTCAGCTTTTTTTGATTTTCAAAAACGTAATTCTTTATGATTTATAAGCTGTTTTCCTAATGGAGGCCGAAAATAATGTATTGCCTATATATTGTCTACATTGTCATACTATTATGAATGCAAAACATGCAATATAACCGTTAACCACTGAAAACTATGCATACAGCTGTTTATTTGCTTATTTATGCACCATTTACATTGTTGGTAAAACCTATTTTGTGTGTATTTATGTATGTGTCTGTAAATGTATATTTATTTGTCTGTATATAGTATACTTTATAAACAGACTATATAGATGCACAATATCAACAAAATATTTATAAATGCAAATATTTTGAAACTATAAAACATATATAAATGTTTATTTTGTATCGCGTAATGCATTACATTTATTATTCAAATAAAACATGAAAATAAAAAATATATCTTCTGAATGTTTTACTATAAAATATGGTGCATCAATCTTTCTTTCTGTGTCTTTAGCTCCTGCTGAAGGTTCAGGGCTGTCAGGCGAGGAGTTCTTCCAGAAAGTAAGTAACCAAAAGCGTTTGAATCTAATTTAACACATCTAATATAAACCGGTGTTAATGTCACCAATATTATATTGTTTGTTAATATTCTAAATTATGTGTATTTTTAGTATTAGTTTTAGATTTGAATTTTGAATTTAGAATTTTAGATTATTTGAATTTGATTTGAATTTAGATTTCTTTTGTTATTTTAGTACTCAGGTTCGACAATTTAAAAATGTTGCTTTGGAGTCAAATATGTTTTATACATTTTATCTCAGTTTTTGTATGTTTTATTTCAATTAATGAAAATGTTTTTTATAGATTTAATTATGGTTATTATTTAATTGTTATCATTTTCATAATCACGTCAAAGCCGCTGCCATCTGCAGACATCAACAAACACGTGCATGTGTTTGTTGAGATCCTCTGGCGTCTCAGTATAAAGATCACATACTTGTTTTTTTCTTTTGTGGTTTTCTGGTCTTTTGTTAATTAAGGAGAAAGAAAAAAAGTCACTGAAGTGATTTTGTCCCAAACGCACGGAACAGATTTGCTGTTATGAAGGCAAAACTAGGAGCTTTGAGATGCTAATGAGTCATTGTCTCTGTTGAATGGAGGATGTGAGGATGCAAATTGACTATCTATTGAACTGGAGTTTCTCTTCCTCACGCACTCATTGTCTCAGGTGATGAGAGAAACACACACTCAGGTAAAATGGCCATCCAAGCTGAAGATCGGTGCCAAATCAAAGAAAGGTGAGCGCTGTCATCATTTACTCACTCTCATGGTCCATTTAGTTGAATGTTCATGCTGCTGTTTTACATACAATGACCAAAAAGTTCCAAAGCACCGTAAAGGTGTCATAAAACTAGTCAGAATGACCCATGCACTGTATTCTTGTTGCCTGGTGATATGCAGTTGCTTTGCCATTGTTGATGCCTGACCTGACACAATGCATTTTTATGCTGCAAGTCTGAATATGAGATGAGGTTTAAGAGAAAGTCGTACGGGTTAAAGCACAAAAATAGTGCACAAACAAGATTCAGTTCAGGGACATAATTGTCCGATAAGATAAAACATGAAAAAACTTCCTTTGGGGATGTATTGAGACTAATATTGTTTTGAGGGAATATTTAGAAAAATTACTGCTCTTCTTGTAAATTTGTATTTATTTATTTTTTACTATAAATGCAAAATGTTCTCTCTTAGGATTTAGGTCAGTTGTTTTAAACTAAATATAACATTTATGTTAATTAAAATAAAAGAAACCATGTGAAATAAGATCTAATTTTAGTTAGGTACTAAGTCAACGTTTCTCATTTTAGTTTAGTTTAAGTTTAAAGTACTAAAATCACTTAAAGAGGCATATTAAGAAAGAAAAATCCTATTAATTATTTATTTGTTGTGTTTTAATTTTTTTTTTCATGTAGTTTTTCCTCAATATTTATTTGGAGAAAATCTAATTTAAAAAAGAAAAATGTAAGTGTTGCTTTGCCAACTAACTCTAATAAAATTGTTTTCAGTTAACAATTAAATATTTTTTAATGAAAAGGTTTTAGCATTAGTTCATTATAAAAACAGGAGAGATAAATATGACAACACCAACTGAAGAAATTATTCACAAAATTATGTATGAATGTACATTTTGATTTCATTCATGTTATGTTTTTGGGGGGGGGTATGGTTTGGTACAGCGTTATAATTACATGAACTAATAATAGTAATAATAAACAACTTTGATTTTAAAATGTATTTTGATTGTTTATTTCATTTCAGTTGGTTGCATCTTCAATAATAGCTACAAAAATCTTATCTGCTTCTCCACAAATGGCTTAAGCACAAATAAATCATTCACATTAACATCAAAGGAAAAATGATTTTCAGAACATTTTGAAATGTGATGACTATTTTTCACCTTTTCTTTACTTCTAACTAAAATGAAGGCCTCTTTTATGATCCCGGTCCAACTGTTTTATAGTGAATAGTTTGGTGTTATGGAAATAAAATGTATTGTGTTGATTTGTGTATTTGTGTTCAGATCCTCATGTGAAAGTGGAGGGGAAGAGAGCAAACGTTCTGGAGGCCAAGCGCAAGATTTTGGAGCTCCTAGAGACTAAGGTGAGCTCCTTTGATTTCTCTGTTCATCTGCCCTGTGGAGATCTCATCGCAGCCCACCTATGCACAGGTGAATAAAGTCACACTGAAGATGGACGTCACGCATACAGAGCACTCTCATGTGATTGGGAAAGGAGGCGGAAACATTAAGAAGGTCATGGAGGACACTTCCTGTCACATTCACTTCCCTGATTCCAACCGAAACAACAGCGCGGGAGAAAAGAGTAACCAGGTACTCACGTCCCTCACAGTTGTGGCACACTGCTGTACACAATACACACTCCATGAGTTTTATGTGAAACTGTATGTAAGTAATTAAATACCTGCAGGTGTCAATCGCTGGGCCGGTTCAGGGGGTGGAGTCTGCCAGGAGACAGATCCGGGTCAGTAACTCATCATTAGTATTCATCGTATTTAAATATGAATATGTCCTTAATAATATCTAGTTTTTTTTTTTAATTTAGCTTTTTCTTTTTTACTTTTTTAGTTATTTATGACTTCAACTTAATAAAGAGAAATGCTGCCTTTGCAGCCAACAAGATATTTGTATATATTTTATTTAGTTTCTAGTAACTTTTTTTTACTTTGAATTCCTTTATGTAATGATATTTAGTGATTAATATTTATATAATCTTATAACATATGTAATATTATTGCTAAGTCCAGATGTGCTAATAATGTGTGTTAATTAAATCAAAAGTTGCTTCAACAAAATATTGCTTTAAGGATGTGCACTTTTAAAAGATTTCAGTGTGTTTTTTTACTGGAGTTGTATAGTTATATACTTTACATTAAAGGTAGAAAGATTTTGAAATTATTTATCTCGGTCTCTTTTTTTGGCATTTTAACTGGTGTGTGTTAATACATATTCCTAAATGCATTTGTAACTTTTAGTAACACTTTGTTTTTAAGGTTTCGTAATACAGAGTAATTACCCAGTTAAGTACTTCATAGTAGCCGTTGGAGCATGAAACATTGGAAGATTCACAAATCATTCTCACGGAAGCAAAAGCACTTGACCCAACATCAATAGCACTTTCTTCTTCTCCTGCTCTTTCCTATCCTTTTCTTGTTATATTAAAAAAAAAAAAAAAAAAGCCTCATGTCTGCGTTAGGTAAGCCAAGACCCCACTCAGAGCACTTATGCACTACTGCCCTTTTGTTGACATTAATTGCTTCTATTGCCTACCTCATTTGTACGTCGCTTTGGATAAAAGCGTCTGCTAAATGACTAAATGTAAATGTTATTTATATCTTTTTAATCACCTAATCGCCTGTACATGACTATTACTCGCACAATAAATAATATATATATTTGCTCACCTGTCTTATCAAAACACATGCGAGAGTGGAGTCTCATTAGGATTTTCCATAATTTGCAGTAAATAACTACCACTTGCGCATTTGTCCACATGTGTTGCCATAGTATTCATAGGCAGAAACCAAGGATAGCACGGATATTGATGCATTGATAGGCGACGATGACCAGGGAGGGGTCTTAATTTAAATCTGGAATTTTTTTAAATAAACAAATCCTAGAAAACCTCTGAGATAGCGTAAGTACACAACTGTGTAAAATATACAACACTGTTCAAGTGGTTTTTGGATATTTTATGACAAAATGTTATGCCTTCAACTATAGTGATGAAAATCGAAACAGATTTTAAATAAATCTAATCAGTCATTTTAATAAATATTCATTATATTTAAATACATGACATTTATATTAAAAATTCATAGGTTTTGGTTCAAATATATGTTTTACGGGTATGTGCACTTGACTCTGATTTGCAGGACCTGCAGCCGCTGGTTCTGACCTTTGACCTTCCGGTGACCCTTGTGGGGGGTGTGGTGTGTGACACGGGCTCTCCGGTGATTCAGCACGTGGCTCAGGCGTTCGGAGTGAGCGTCAGCTTCAGGACGCAGCCCAAACTCTACAGCAGCACCTGCAGCGTGAGAGGAACGCAGGGGAACGCCGCGGCCGTCAAGGTGATGCTCGCCCTCACGACACACAGCCCCCACCGCACGCGGCGTCAGTAACTGACCTTTGACCTCCGCAGAAGGCCACCTGCGTGCTGATGGAGCTGCTGCTGGGCTCCGAGGCCCTGGCCGGGGTCACGGGGGTGATGGTGAGCACACAGCTGGACGTGACCTCGCAGCAGCACCTCTTCCTGTTGGGTCAGAACGGAGCCAACTTCCTGACCGTCATGCATCAGACGCACACACAGATCATCCTGCCTGACCTCAGCGCTCCGCAGCACACACCCTCGCTGCTGATCCAGGGCACGGCCGACGGAGTGTGTGTTGCTCGCCAGCAGCTCATGGTACAGACCCCCCGTGGGTCCCACTTTATATCGTGTCCCTATTACTTGTGCGCTTACATAGTAACTAGATGTGTATGTAGTGAGTACACACTGGTGCACAGTATCTAAACTAAATGAAAAATTAGAAATGTTACTTTGTCAAATAACTGTAATAATAGTAAAACCTTAAAAGACTTATCTATTAATGCAAAATGTTTTTTTAGGATTTGGGTTGGTCCAGTGTTGTTATCATAAACCTAAACTAGAATGATTAAAAATGGTTTAGATTAGAATATAATAAAAAAAGATAATTTATATCAAATAAACTTTAACTTACTAAATCTTAAGCTGCAGACATTTTGGGGACATTCACATTAAAATAAAGGTAAACTGAAATTAATGGTAAAAACAAAGCAAAAAAGGTTGTTGCCAAAGGAACAATTGATATTTTTCATTTAGTTTAACGGTAACATTTTACAATGTAATTTGTTATTTTATATTGTATACATTATTAATCTATTAGCTAGCATGAACTTGTGATAGTTACTCATTCATGTTAATTCAAAGTGCATTAACCGATGTTAACACAGCTTGTGATTTTAATAATGCATTAATAAATGCTAAGACTAATAAAAGCTGAATAGTATTGTTTAATCTTAGTTTATGTTTAATAGTGTTGTTAAACAATGCTAACTAATAAACCTTATTGTAACTAGTTTAAGTACTAACATTACTAAAGCTAAAATAATGAAAAAATAATATATGAGCGTGTGTGTAAATATATGAAGAGTGCTTACCTTTGTTATTCAATAATCATGTTTTTCAACAAATTTCAGTTGTTTAAAAAAAGTACGTAAATTTTTAAATACAGCTAAAACACAATAAAAAAAATTATGACATCATTAAAAAAAACCCAAGATTTTTGAAAATGAAAGTTATCTGTTTTTGCAAACAAAATTTTCATATGTAATATAATAGTAAATAAGTAATGCTGAAACTGAACTATTACGTATGTAATAATTAACAGGCAATTTTTCCCAAAGTGCTTTTTTCATATTCATCAGTTATATTATTTTCAATGCAATAACATTTCGAACAGTAGCAGATGAAACAAAATGACTCATTAGCGTTTATTCATGTCTAATGGTGTGTGAAAACGTGGCCTCAGACAACATGTACAGTGTGCCCCTGTAAAAAGTAATTGCGTTAGAAAATGTAATTTAATGTAAAAATAGAACACACACAATCAGGATTACGACATACATGATGCTTCGTATACAATAACAATAGACATTTGTCATGAAGTCCATTCCTCTGAGGTGAATGAACGAGACACATCTGGATGAGACTATATCCATGTGCTGATCTCGTGCTGCTTTCTCGTTCAGGACTGTCTGCCCGTCTGCCTGATGTTTGATTTGAAGGACGAGGGAGAGTCTGACCCTCGGAAACTCGCTCAGATGATGCAGAATCTGGGTGTTTTCATCAGCATCAAACCCAAGGTCAAGCAGACAGCGAAGGTACCGCAGCACAGCTCCCACAATGCACCTGTCACCAAAACAGGCACGCATACAAATCATAGACTTACTGTACATTACTCGTTACGGCGTTCGTCGTCTTTAGGGCTGTTCACACTGACGTCTGTTAACTCACTGCATTCGTTCGCTCCACGTTTCATCAGTTCACTTTCTGCTTCAAAGAGCATGAGGTTATGGGTCATATTAGACAAAAGCCATGCATTGCTTATAATTCATACTGTTGTACGAGTTATGATGCACTAAACACTATGTGGGTATGATGAAGCGGTTTTTAAACTTACTCTTATTGCACAGCCTACATTTCAGTATTTATTTGTGAGTGAATCAGTGTTTTGATCAAGGTTCAGTGCCAATGCTTTCTTTTCCCCGGTACTTTATTTCACGCGATATTTCACACTATAATTATAAAAACAACACTCTAAAATATAATAATTGAATAAAAAGTATTATTGTTAAAAATAATAAACATTCTAAATGTGTACTATCTAAAATATTAAAAATTTTTGTATGAAAAATTAAATAATATAATTATAACTCATATACAAATACAAAGCAATATTCAAATATGATGTAATATTTTATTAATGTAATATTATTAAACAAATGATATATACTCTTTAGATTTTAATGCTGGTGTAAATGAAACATTCTACAGTGATGAAAATGTTACTCATCGATTAAAACAAAGAAAAAAATTACAAAACTTGCGTGTAAAAGCCCAAAAGTGTGTTATTTTGACTTTTGATGTGTTATTTTGTATTAAAGATCTTTTTTAATAATATATTTAGTGTTGTTACCTTTTTACAACATAAGGTAAAATTTGTTCCTGTCTTTTTGTAAAAACCATATTTTGGTAGATTTTCTTTTTTGCTCATCATATGTAATTTTGTTTTTTT
>NC_056712.1:9066489-9067188 GCF_018831695.1 Puntigrus tetrazona
AAGAAGATCACATATAATATTCTCTTTTGTTACATTGTTCTTGTTTTTGTTTTTAACGTAAAATGGTAACTCTTGAAAGTGTCTGCTTCCAGTCGGTGGTCGTTAAAGGTTTGGAGAGGAACATCGTTAGCCTTTATGAGGCCAGACGTCTGCTGCTGGGCCTGGACTCCACTGAGGTTTCCATGACAACCAAGAATGTGTCTGAGGTGACCAAGACCCCAGCGGACCCTCTGGTGGCCAATAATGGAATCACAAGCTACTGGATCAATGTTCTTCTGCAGCAGCTGCGCCTCACTGAGACAGGTGTGTGTGTGTGTGTGTGTACACTTCATCCTATTTAGTTTCACTCATGCTTGTTTGTTTTGCTAAATGAATGTAATGTTTTTGTACGTTTCAATCTTCAGGTGCTGTGTCCGCTCCTGATGCCACAATTGGCTCTCTCTCTGGAAAGCCCCGCCCCTTGCCTCCCCCCGGATTGGCTATTTCATTAGAAGATAAACGGATAGGAATCAAAGGAGTTGAATCTAAATTAGAAAAGGTTTGGATGACCACGTTATTCATGATGTGCATACTAGTGTACTATATGTATATCTACAAAGTGTTTGACTCCATAATTAAAATAAAATAAAATGAAATAAAACACATATATAATAATAAGAACGTATATAAAATTATGAAATTGTTATATATTATATGGAA
>NC_056712.1:9067288-9067456 GCF_018831695.1 Puntigrus tetrazona
ACTGTATATTTTAGGACTGTCTCCCATTGGTGCTGCTGTTTGACATTAAGGAGGAAATGGAGGTGGCATCTCAAGTCGTCACTACACTTATGGAGCAGCTGGATGTCTTCATCAGCATTAAACCCAAACCAAAGCAGCCCAGCAAGGTAATAAATACGCAGCTCTTTT
>NC_056712.1:9067498-9069759 GCF_018831695.1 Puntigrus tetrazona
CCTCCCATCAACCACGTGGCTGTTAACGAACATGCTCCCGCCTCCCCTCCCCTGATTGGCTCCATTGGACTGGACACCCTGGCTTCAGCTGGACTGAGTCTAAGCACTCTGGGTAACGTAGTTGTACATTTAGCTATTTTTTTTTAGATGTATTTTATGGGTTGAGTAAGTTACATTTATGATCTAAAAGTAATTCCTTGAATGTGTATTCTAAGCAAAGCCTGTTTATATCAATACAGCATACACATTCCTGCTTTAGCTCTGCAGTCACTATAATTACTACTGTCTGTGTTAGTAGATTACAACTCACGCTGCCAAGCAGATCCATAATTAGCTACAGCTGTGTGTGTGTGTGTATTTGTGTTTGCCTGTGTTCCACATTCACTCACACAGTATTAATGTGACTTAAAACAGTCCCCTCTGTTGTTCTCAAAACTCAGGCCTTGTTCTCATGCACAAATTGTGCATATTTACAGTTACATTAAGGATTTGTGCCATAATAGTGACTAAAAGTTAACAGTTCTGAGCTTTGTTTCAAATCCTAGCAATCTTTTTATCTAGGTAACTAGATAAAAAGGTTAAAAAAACACTTTAAATAACTTTATATGAAAACAAGCTATGATGCATAAATGAAAATTCAAATAGATTTATAGATGGATTTGTGTGTAAACAAAAACCTAAAAAAATATTATCTAAATTATTAAATATTAACTAAATTAGTAATACTAAAAATATTAGTATTACTATACTAATAATATACTAGTATTAGTATATTAGTAATATATATTATGCTCTGTATTAGAATGCTATAAATAAATAACTGAATTGTATACACATTATGCAAAAAAATAAAGAAAATAATTGCTAATGCTTTTGGTGTTTTAGTTTCCAAGAATAACACTCTTTGATTTCTCTCTCTTTCATCAGCTGGTCTTCTAAGGTCGCCTGTCAGCCCTATTCCTAATGGTTCGTCGAACCCAAACTGTATTCTTAATGGTCATGGCTCTGTGTTAAACATTCAGAACGGAGCAGTGAGCAACTCTCAGCACATTCATACACCCTCACATGCACCTGCTCACACACATTCACATGCTACTGGTCACACAGCTTCACTATGGGCCAGTGCACTCAGTTCAGCAGCTAACACAGCAGGTGAGTGTGTGCTCTTTTCAACCACATATATTGTGGTTACTTATAATAAGCCTGACTGGAACTGACTGATTTTTTTTTAACATGACTTAGCTAAATACCATTGTTCTGAAATGTGTGTGTGTGTNATGCTGCAGTCAGTGTCTCAGTCGACTCTTGGTGGTCTTCTGCTCTCTGGGGTCCAGAGTCAAGCGCACGCTCACACACCGTCCCCTCCACCTGGACTCGCACCAATACACAAACCAGCCAGTGCAGAACATCTAAACGGACATGTGAGAAACTTCATAAACTTCAGTTTCCACACTGTGCACGTTTTTAGGCTCTAAAGATTAAAATGTGCTGCCTTTTTAAATAAGTATTTTTGGTCAAAATTATTGTTTTAAACTCATTATTCGTCCCTTGTATTTCTGCTGAACCTTGCAGCTTGCCAAGTCTGTGTACAGTCGAATCTCCTCTGTGTCGTTGAACTCTGCCCACCGTGACGCATCCCAGGAAGTTATTGGACACTCCCAATCAGAATCCATTTCCAATAAATCTGCAGATGAAGGTAGAAAACACAAACATGGACATGGACACAAATATTGGCACACCTGACCATTGCACCAACAGATACTTTAACAACATCACATTCTAAATACATAGATATTAATAATAGAGTAGGTCTCCCCATTGCAGTTATAATAGGGCCCTGGGAGACCTATTAAGTTTTTTCCAAATTCAGCTTTTTTTTTAATGGTTAAATAAAATGTTATTTAACAAAAAGCATGTCTGATTAATTAATTTACACAGTTTAACAGCAATTTGTTCAAAGTTTAACAGAAATACATTTTACATTGTCTGGATTGTATTTTAATAGTTTAATAATCAAAATAAATTAATTTCTTTTTTAAAAAAACATTTTTTTTTTTTTTTTAGAAATATGTGTTTTGCGTATTTACATTTTTGTAGTAAATAAATTCTGGTAAATAATCTTTCTGGTAAATATTCCTTAAAAATAATGTTTGTTTAAATATTATTTTTATTATTTTATTATTAGTAGTAATATAGTTACATTAAATAATATATTTATGTCACAGTTTCTTTAAGTTAAATCAAACTACTACTTTGCCAGG
>NC_056712.1:9069842-9070922 GCF_018831695.1 Puntigrus tetrazona
AAACGAAACCGTGCATCTGTGCCATTCATTCACACAGAGACACGCAGTCAGAACATGCAGGATTAATATTTAAATAGTACTTCATATTCTTAATATTCACCAACACTAGTCTATATTGCATTTTGACTTTGTGTACTGACATATTTTTGATTTATTCATTTAAAATTTAATAAAATCTCGGACATTCCTCATTATACAGTAAAATTCTGATTTATAAATGGATTCCGTCCTTGTTTTCTGTATCACATAAATCCTAGGGCCTTACAATAACAGCTTCCACTTTTCTGGGAAGGCCTTCCACAAGATTTAAGAGTGTTTCTGTGGAAAATGTGGCTTATTCATCCAGTACATAATCCAATAGGTTAGGCACAGGACATTCTGGTTCACAATCCCTGTTCCAGGTGTTTGAAGGGGTTGAGGTCAGGGCTCTGTGTGGCCCATTCAAGCTATTCCTTCATCCAATAGTTTAGGGCACAGTTATGCACAGTCATGGCCTTCCCAAATTGTTCCCAGTAAATTGGAAGCTTAACATTGTCAAAATCGTTTTTTCCCTCACTAACATTGAGGGGCCTAGCCCAACCCCTGAGAAACATCCCCACACCATTATCCCTCCTCTATCAAACTGCATAGTTGGCACAGTAAAGTCAGCGTGCAATGACATTTTCTGCAACCCTAATTCACTGTGACTCAGTATTGATGCATTTTACTGTCTTTCCACTATTTATCTTTGTAACAGGCTCGGATACATTTGTTGAAGTGGGCATGCCCAGAAGCCCATCTCACTCAGCCAATGGGAATGAGCTGAAGCAGATGCTGGCCTCTTGCGCCGTGTCATCAGGAAAACGACAAACAGCGGAACTTCTGCAGAGAACCAAGAACTCACTTCTTCAGTATGCGTTTAATCATAAAATGTCCTTACATCATGACAATTTATTTTAATGTAAGGTTACACTGCAGCTGTAAAGTGCTTTTTAAATTTTCTTTGTGTGTTTTTGTGTGTGTGCGTGTGTGTGTGCACAGTGTTGATCGTGTGTTAGGAGATTCTGATTGTGAGAATCCAGTAGCTGACAAAAGAGCACC
>NC_056712.1:9071003-9071312 GCF_018831695.1 Puntigrus tetrazona
AAAGTCTTTATCTCTTAATTTAACATTATCGTGTGAAAATAGAAATAAACGAACATCTGAATATGATATTACTAGTTAGGCTGTGTTTAAACAGTTGTGTTGTTTTTGCACAGCTATGCTGAANAGGAAGTGAAAGAGCTGCAGAAAGACGACTTGCACCACATATGCAGGTATATATACATATATACACACACTGCACTCGCATACAAGTGTACACAAACTAAAACATATTCCCACTGTGATTGTGTATCAATGTTTTTGAGGCTTTTGACTATGAGAAAAAGAAGCTACTGGCCACTAAAGGTGAGC
>NC_056712.1:9071322-9071935 GCF_018831695.1 Puntigrus tetrazona
GAAGCCCGTTGTGACAGAGATTCGGACCCCCACAAATACCTGGAGTGGTTTGGGTTTCTCTAAATCCATGCCAGCTGAGAGCATGAAAGAGCTGCGCAGGGCACACCATGGGCCATATAAACCTAGCATAAGCACTACTTATGAGGTACAAACCGATGCAGCTCATATCTAATTTAGTTTATATGAAAGCTGCTTTTTGTGTATGTGGTTTCAGGATTCTCATTTCTCTGTCTCACACTCTGGGAATCAGGAGGATTTGGGTAACGACACCGAATCTGATAATTGGGGGGATTTGAATGGGAACGTTAACATCAATGGAAACGGACTGCCAGGAAATACAGAATTTTCCCCTGCTGTCAGAAGCCCGAAGAGACTCAAGAACAAATATTGTACGAGTAAAGATTTTGTACTCCTTTCTTCTAAATGTAAAGTAACAAATTTACTGCCTTCTCACTAGTTCAGAGTTTCACTTTATCTGTGTGTTTGGGTCAGTAGGTGAGCAGTATCTCAGCAGCAGTAATTATATGGACAGTATCTCTATGTCTAGCAGCAATGGCTGCTCTCTCAGTTCATCTCTCAAAGGAACAGATCTCCCTGAGCTGTTCAGCAAACT
>NC_056712.1:9072001-9079845 GCF_018831695.1 Puntigrus tetrazona
GTTGCATAAAAATGTGATTTAAATATTATTATTCATTTAAAATTATTTTATTTTTTGTATTTTTTTAATTGCATATTATTAATCTGTAAGAAAGGAATTCGTTTGAATAGGAAATATGTGGATTAGTGGATGATTTTGTAAATGTTCATTTATATTTTTGTATGTCTGTGTTATGGTCTAATAGATTGATCTGCAAACATTTGTCACACTGACGGATTCAGACCTAAAGGAACTGGGAATCACAACATTTGGTGCTCGCCGGAAAATGTTACTGGCGATCTCAGGTCAGTATGCTTTGTGTTTATATCTAAACTACAGATCATCAGAAAAAAAAAAGATAAACCAAAATAGGATGTGAACTCACTGCTTTGTAAAATAAGCAATTTTTTCCAAGATGACCATATAAAATTGGAATTCTGTTATCTATATACTACTATTAACTATATCTTTACTCTGAACTTAGTGAGCAGCCTACTTAGACATCACTTAAATATGCTGTCGTCACTTACTTGTGTATGACTGTTAAAACAGTATTTACCTATGAAGATTGTTCCAATATAAAATTAAAGTTCCAGTTTAGTTAAAATTTTTCCTAAAAATACGTCTGCCTGTAGGGAAGAGAGACTTTCTTAGGAAGAAAGCTCACATGTTTACTGATGATATTTAAATGTCTCCTCAGAGCTGAATAAGAGCAGGAGAAAGCTCTTTGACACCCTCGCTCCTCCTTCCTGGAAGGCGGGGCCAGCGGTCGTCTCTCGAGCCAATTCCACTCAGACATGGCGAGCGTCAGTGGTTGCTGGTGATCTCTCACCTGTGGGAATGTGGACCACAAACCACTTCATACTGGACTAGACTGATTGATACAGAAAGGCATGAAGCGATGCAGGTTCTCTCAGATCTATAGAATGTGGGGAGAGGTTTATTAGTTTTGCTTTTTGTGAATAAAATATGTGGAAAGGGAATTTATTCATTATTGTCAAGGGAATGTGCCATTCATTTTGTCTTGCATTTACTCTGGGTGAACAGGCAAAGCACAGAGTTAAAAACTAACCGTACTGTTAGCAAGAGCGCTTCAGTATTGGTGTTTAGCACTTTAATCTTTAAACTCTGCTGTTTTCGCCCGGTAGGTTGTATGCAGTGTCTGTCTTTTGTAACGTCGGACTGTCCGGTAACAAAGCCAAACACGTGCATTTATTTAGCAGGTATTTCCAGATCATACACAAAGGTCAACCAGCTGATGCTGATGTTGTTTACCAGACTGTTATATTCTTGTTCAGTTTAATTACTCATCGGTCATTGTGGTATTGTCATATTTTAAATCTATTTTATTTTGTAGTTTCATTATGTTCTCATATTTTATGTTAATCTTTTAAGGCATTATCAGTTTACTTTTTTTTATTGTTTTTGTTTTTTACATTTTTTTTTTTTTATCGTTTAATCTGTGGTCTGATTTGTCAGAACGTGTCATCTCAAACAGATGTCGGCCATTTTCTGTGTAAAAGAAGTCTTTTCTGAAGGAATAAGTTTAGAAATATTATTCGTAAAAGTCCAGTGATTTGTTTAGCAAAAAACTGTTTAATTACATTTACATTTTGCGTGTAACACAGACATCCTATTTAAGCTGCATTTGGTACTTTTCTAGTCTAAATGGGGTGTTTGTTGAAAGTTTGATGTTGGCATGTACAGTATAATGGTATATGTTTCCTTCATAAGTGCAAACGTTATGTATCTGCCAGGTGTTTTTCAGGTATGTATGTGCATTTGTACTTTTACTTTACTCGTAGCTCAAAGCCATAAATTAAACTCAAGGGCTACTGTTGATAAGTGTAGGAATTTTGGACCAGCAATTTCTTTTTTGTTGTTTTGGACCTGGCCGTGTATATCAATAGAAGCGTTCACAGTGTTAGCTGGTCTTTAATTTGTTTACACTTACATCAGATTTGTAGTATATTCATGGTACAGCATACTAAGAAGAATGTATAATGCATTGAAAGAGTTTTTCTGAAACAACCATTTGGTAAATACATAAGAAACCTTGCATCTTCTATTTGGTTTATTAGGGTTTAGTTTTTTTTATGGAACGAAAATAATGACAGTATTGCACAGAATGCTTGTGGTACTCTTGTATTATTGCTCAGTGATATTATTAACTACGTGATTGTAGGTCTAAAGTGAAAATTTTCATAAATTTTCATAAAGTGAAGATTTACATGCAAAATAAAACGTTTTCAGAGATGCATAGTACGGAGATAAAATTCCTCACCTCTGTGGAACCAGAGTTTGGTTACTGAGCTGTGTTTGTGATCAAGGTTCATATTGTTTTGTTGTTAAATCATGTTCATTGTGTTATATTCACCCTTCATCTGAAATAACTTCACTGTTTGAAATGTCATTTTTTTTTTTGTCTTTCCTGAGGGAACAACTGTGTTGTTTGGTCATTCTAATTTTGCTTCCTCCTGGAGTGGAGCATTGTGGGAGAAATGTTTTGTTTTGGATGTGACATGTTTGTATCACATTTAAATCTTTGACAAAGGGAACAATGTTCGTTTTTGCCTTGTAGGAATGTTCTGTAAAACCAAATCATTGTCTCTTAAAATGGACAGAAGCCATTTGCTGCCTGTGATTTTGAGTGATGCCAGAGTTTTCCTCTCTGAAATAACAAAAAAGAGATTTAAAGTAAAAGTTAAAGAACAAAAAAATATTTGAATTGTTTGCCACTGGTTTGTGGTTTTGTTCTAGAAAATAAAAATGTTTGCAAGCCAAATCATGTTTGTTTTATATAACGTATTATAAAGTAATTCAACAATAACGAGATTAATCTACAATTTATTTAGGTACACGCACAAAAAAAAATCACAAAAGAGTGAGTTCAAATGGTTTGAAAATGTGCTCGTTATCTGATGAATCCAGATAAAATGAGACTAACTGGGCAAATTAAGATCGTAAGAGCACATTTAGGATTGAGGATAATCTACAGTGGCACTGTGAAACCAAAAAAATCACTATCCACTTTACACATCTCAAAGGACACACAGGCCCTTCTCTTTTGAAAGTAATAGCAAAGACATGGGTAATTATGTGTGATTTTATGGTGTGTTTTGCATATCAATGTACATCTGCGCCTAAATGCGGAAACCACAGTGTGTATGTGTGTGTGAGAGAAAAAGAGAGAGACCAGGGAGGGTTAAGCTGTCAGCATGATGAGAGAGACGGCAATGAAAAAATAAAAGTGAGTAATTAACAAGCAACAAAGCTTTGAACTGCCAAGCTGTACTATTTTTGAACTAGCTAATTTAGTGCCATGAGACATAAACAACCCTTAGCTATTGAAACTGAAGACAGAAGATGTGGTGCATGAAGGAAAAATGATGCATATTCTATATTGTGTTGGAGTAGTTTGAGTTTGAATCATTTGCATGCAGACTTTTAATGTTAAAAGTGAAGGATTCTGGTAGAAAGTGTGACTCTGCATTTTGGCTGTCATATTAAATGACTGCAATATCTGTTATGTGTACCTTCTATTTGGATTTGTACACGGTAGGGGGCGCCATTTGCTTTATTTCCAGCTAGATTATTGTACATCAATAAGAAATGCAAATTTCCTAGAAGCCTTGAGGGGAAAAAATTAATTAATCGTAACCTTTGATTTTTATCTAAATCTGATTTAATGCAAAAGACCAAACCTAACGTTAATTTCTAGCCCACAGGACTGCCACTGGGAAACGAGCATATCTTTTAATTAACATTTAATAATTATATGCCCCACCCCAAACACTTTCCCACAAGCGGGCTAAGTAATCCATCAGTTTGTACAGTTTTAACAAAATTGTGAATCCGCCTAATGATAATCAAAAATAGTTCTGGGTTTTTGCACGAATCTAATCAGTGAATAACTTGATCACGTGCTTAACTGCAGTGGGTCATATTTTTCTATTATGACTATGTAAGAATGACTGATTAAAACATACACAAGCATTTTAAGAAGCTTTCAGTCGCGATTCAAGAATTAGGCCTACGGATATGAGTGAATATCGATTTACTCATAACACGCTTGTACTGACGTAAATTATTAATGATAATACACACTTTAGAAACCAATATTTGAATCAGATATACGCTCATAGAAGTGGTATCAGTCGTGAGTGATACTCTGTGTTTTTATGGAATGGAATCATTTACTCTTATCTGAAATGAAAGTATTCTGAATGAACGAACCAGTGAAGGAATCTGAACGAATCTTTTGGTGCACGAATTCAAAAGATTCGAATCACTGGGATGAATCAATATCCCCACCCTGTTCATGCAGCGGCTGATTCGGTACCAAATAAGGACATGAGCTCGACCGCTTGAAGTGACGTCAGTGAGATGGATGGTGGAATAAGTAGTCTTTCGCTCAGAGGCGGGATTAGAGGTACAGGGGGTACACATAGAGACTGCTGAAATTGAGTGTTAACGGTAGCGTAGAGACCGTAATCTCGTTACATAACCCATCACTGAACGCGCCGTTCGTCCGTTCATTCGCGTTAATCCGTTTCTCCTCAGAGCGAAAACACTTGTGGCGTTCGTCAGAGCGAGGGAACTCAGACACATTTCTGTCTTCTCAACATGAGGACAACTACATCAATTTTTGTGAGCCACTAGAATAAAATAACATCCCTTACATGCTTCTGTCCTTGTACCTATGTCCAGCAGTGTGGTGATGACGACCCGTTGACGCGGTTTCCACCACAACGCCAAGGGAAAGAGAGATAGAGGGAGAGAGAGAGAGAAAGAGAGAGAGAGAAAGAGAGGAATCAAGGCGACTCAGCACAAGACCCACCTTGTTTGGTTTCAAAGCCGAAGCTGAAGAAGATTTCCAAAGATATCCAAGCGCCTCTGCAGACATGGAGGCGGCGAGTTTGGCACACGGGGTCGCGAGCCCTTTAAGCCCGCGCGAGGGCATGATCAAGAACGTGAGCCTGGAGTCGCTCCAGCTGTGCGAGAGAGACGGTAAGAAGCAGAGTGACTGTAAACTTGACAGGTTTATCCGAGCCTGTTACCAATTTTTTTTAAAGGACCATGTTTATTTAAAATGTATTTAGCGCTTAAAGACAAAAGCACAACGGGATTATTCATTGCTGTAGAAAGAAAATCGCCTGTCACATTCATGAAAAGCGGAATATAAGACATGGCAGGCTGCCTTTGTGTGTGCTGGCTGTGGTATCTGATGTGAAATCTCTGCTGTCTGTGCGAGGTTTTGGTTTCAGCACCATGGACACTACCCTCTTGCAGTCAGCTACCTTTTCTTTTGCAGTCTCGTTTTAGTTGCCATGCGGTCAGTCAAGCTGAAACCAATATAGAAACCAGTATATAAAATAATATGTATGTCAAAATAAAATAATCACAGTAATTTCAATTGCATTAATGCATTCAAGGATGCTGATGTGACAGGTGGTGAGGCTGTTCGACAGTGACAGAGCTTCTATATATCAGACTATAACACTCATATTTTGCAATGTTATATTTCATGTTAAGATTTGTGTATTGACAATATACTATACTATATACACTGTTGAAATGTATCAACATATTTAAGTATATTTATGCTCAAGTTAATGCTTCATACAATACACACAAATTACTGTTTATTAATTAATTAATTAATGTTTGCTTTTTGTTTTTTCCTATATTTTGTGTATTGGATTGTACAATATATCTCACAATATGAAAGGAGCATCAGACATTTTTAACAGCTTCATGTTCGTGGCAGAAGGTGAAGTCAGGTGCTTACACACACACACACACGTACAAACACACAGTGAGCAGGACACACATTGGGAGGAACCTGCTGTGGCTTTTGAAGGCATACAGGCATCATATAGAGACTTACTTGAGGATTCAGTGTTTGCCTTTCACCTGTTTCCATCTCATTTGTTTGAATGGAACTGCAGGCCTATAAATGCACATCCATTTTAAGTGGCTGAGTCACCTTTGTCTTTTTAATAAGCCTTGCAACCATCATCATGAGCGTATACTTAAAAATGTCAAAACCTGTCATTCTCTTTAATAATGACCGATGCAACAAACCGCATATACACAATTTGGCAAGCTTCAGAAGAATGCAGCGTTCCTCTAAGGCTAGCACAATGACTCACCAGGTTTTTGAGAGGGAGGCAGAGTTTTTTTTATCTTCCCTACATGAATGTATTTGAATCAGCATTAATTAGCCTGAATAGATTACTGTGCTGGCAGCACAGTGCCTCTTATCTCTTTGAGTTACCACATTTACACATCAGCGCTCGTTTCATTTTGCTTAATTGCAACAAACTGAGGGAGTGCATAATGCACTGTTTTTGAGGTACTAATTGAACTCTCTAATTAGTTAGCACGAGTGTGCTTCTCAGACACGAAGGAAAACATTCTGTCTAAACACGGACCAGACTTCTCCTCTGTTCACCTGTCCTAACCAGACACAGCTTTATCTGCTTTTAAACACCCTTATTTAAGATCTTTGCAATATGATGTTTTGGATTATTCTTTATCTAAGAACTGATTAAAGTGCCGATTGAAACTGCTAGTATTGGCTAATGCTAAACAATCAGCTGAGTGCTGGTGTAAATACCTAAATCAGATTAGCTAGAAACCTGAATCTGTTCCATACAGGATTTTGAGCAACCTTGGCAATCGCTTGGGACTGCAGCCTGTAACACCCGACCAAATATATTTAGAGAAATGTTGCAC
Source organism: Puntigrus tetrazona (assembly GCF_018831695.1). Taxonomy (NCBI): domain Eukaryota; kingdom Metazoa; phylum Chordata; class Actinopteri; order Cypriniformes; family Cyprinidae; genus Puntigrus; species Puntigrus tetrazona. The sequence goes on from NC_056712.1 coordinate 9,078,722, forward strand.
AAATAACATAAATGGTGTAAAATGTTGGACTGAGCCTTTCTAGTAAGGACCTGGATTTGTAGTGAAGCAGTAGATTTGATCCCAGTAAGAGGCAACCAGTGAACTGTAAACTTTCTGTGCCCTTGAGCAAGGGGAATGAGTATATACAGGTCCAGATTAGAGATTAGTGAAATATAAGAGAATTAACTAACATTACACTATCTGAACAATTGTTTAAAAAGAAAGGAAACATCACATCCCCAGCTAAGGAATGACGCCTGTTTTTAATTGATATTGAATTACAGAAAGCATATGCTTAATTAACAGGTAGACTGCTTGTAAAATCATCCCTAATTAAATTCAAATATTTCATTCTGTATGATTAAGTGCTGTAATGATTATGTGTTGCTTGAGGCTTGACTTAAGTTCGTTTTCCCTCCCCTAGAGGAGCTCATAAACTAGAAAACTGCGGCCTGCTGTACCATTTTATTATGTGCACGGCACTCGTTGTGAGCTCTGCAGCTCATCTCGGCAAAACTTAATTGCAAAGTAAACGTGTTGTCTTTATTGCAGGCATAGAGAACCAGCTTATGCTCAGAGCAAATTGTCTCATACACATTTGGAGCTCCGATGCCAAGAGAATTACGTAGAAATATCATTTGATTTGATTTTTTTACTCTTCTTAGGTAAATAAAATTGCATAAAGAATAGCAGGCTTTTGTGGTCATTTTTGTAAATGGTTTACTTTAGATTAACATTAAAGTCCTTTTAGGTTTATATTACAGTTATGTAGTGTAGAAAGATATTTATTATAATAATAATTAATAACCAAGCTTGTTTGTGTTAGTTTGGTGGCAGCTTCTGTCACTTTTGCATCATAAAAACTATAAAGCCTGCCATATAAAATAAGTCAGAAAATATATAAATATTCAGAAAACAATCTTAATTTCTATTGATTATTATTAATAATATAAATAAAAAAGAAAGACATTGTTATAGTCAAGAGTTATCAATGCTCAATATATAGATATATGCATATATCTTTGATTTTTTACTATAACTATGCTATTGCTTTCATAATTTTACATATATAAAGTTTCAGACTATAAATGACACCATATGTATTTATATTTTTTATTTAATTT
>NC_056712.1:9079945-9172779 GCF_018831695.1 Puntigrus tetrazona
CTAATTTATCTATAAATCAAAACCAGCTGACGTAGGGAAATGGTCATTTAATGTGTTTATACAGTGTAATAATTCACTGCAGAAGCCAAAGGAGCAAACAATACCATATGTAAAACACACAGAAGTGTTAATGAACACCTGCAGACGACTGCGGGCTAAAAATCCGAGACCAGATTTGCACTAAAGTGGCTGATTACGTCCCAACTTCGGTCCTGATTCATAAACGCCGAAATCCTTCCTGTCCACTACATACCGCCCGATAACTGGAAATAACTTGGCATCTCTATTTACTCCAGCAAGTTCTGATCACTGTACACATTTAAAATTAAAAGTATGATCACTTATGAAAAAGTAAAAGGGCCCTCGCTGCTCGTCGTCTACAATACGTTAATCTGGCCCATAAGGGTATCACCGGGATACAGGAACGTCTGCTGGTTAGTGGGTGGCTGGAGTGATACAGCTAAACTCTTTGATAAAAATCGCCGCCTGCTGACTAGTAAGCAAAACACAGAGCGGAGAAACCGGTTTCCTGCAGGGAAACCAGACGAGCGAGATATCTAAAGCTGAATCTGTAGCCTAGGAGTGACAGGTTCGCGGAAGAGCGGGTCACGCAGTGATCTGGCGGCGAGCCACGAGAAGAACCGAGGATCTCCACGGTTTTCTCGTGTGTTAATGCCGCCCGGGCTTATATGCTATCGTGCACCGTTTGCCGGTTTGTCTCTTTCAGAGTCGAGAAAAAGTTAGCGAAGGCTGAGATGCGACGTATCTGTAAAAAGCGCAGGTAACCTGTAAGAGTTTGAGTACGACGCATTTAACCCGCCGTGAAATCTTATTTATTAGATGCTTCTCATTTGAAGTGAGAGCACTTGAGGACCCTTCATTCGCCTCTAAATGTTAGAATTACGCCACACCACCCATCCTCCCTGCTTCAACCTGTATGACTGTCAAAACACACTTAGAAAAACGGCCCTGAGTGCCTTTTCATGAAAGGAAAAGGGAATGTGGGTGGAAGCAAAAACAACAAGTAAACATATAATTAGACTTATAGAGATTAGCAAGTTATACATAATGCTGTAACTTTAACAGTAAAATACTATAAAAATTAATGGGTGGTAAAACCTGCACAAAAACAATAAATTACCTAAAGATACACTGTAACACGATATTTCATATATATATATATATATATATATATATATATATATATATATATATATATATATATAACAAATAAGAGAAAAAATCTTCTATTTCAATGAAAAGGCATCATATACTTACTAACATGACATCAATTAATTAAATTATTTCAGCATTCAAAATTGTAATAACTGCAATATATATTTATTATATTGAAGCTGTTTCACATAAAATCTACAGATTTATATATTTAGTTTATTAAAATTTTTTCTTCAGATATTTGATAATACTCAAAGCAACATTAACTCATTTTAACTAGCTAGTCATCTGAAGCTACTGACGGCTTACTTGGAAATAGACGCCTGACCTGATCTTCTTTTGTACACTTTTATACTTTATCGCATCTTCGAGCCATACGGCTGCTCCAACCTCCTATCACAGAAAAGAAGAGAGCTGCATGGACTGGAAATGGCTGGGAAATAAATAATAATAAAATCAAATCGTTTTAGGTGAACTATCCCTATCGCCCTTATGGATATTGAATAAAACACGCCTCCAGCCACACCCATCTGCAACAACAACTTCACTAACATGCGATCCATAAAACCCGTGAGTTGAGAAAGAGAGACTATTATCATCACAATATATGCCAGTACAATCAACGTGTTGTCTTACACAGTCTGGTTCTGGAGTGTTCTTATTGATATACACACGCCCGCTTTCCACTCTCACAGCCAGCGAGCTCCATCATCGCACTGATTGCTTTTTTCCTGCTGTTGTTTCTGAAATTCATCGGTTAGACGGATGAGGCAGAGTTATATATTAGCCAATAGCCGGCTTTATAATAACAGCATGGGGCGACTAATGTGATTTTGATAGCCGGAGCGCCCATGAGCAAAATGGGATGAGGGTATTTTGTTGATTTACAAAAGACACTACAGTCTCTCTGTTGTCTTGTTTCCTCATCAACCGGGTTCATTTTGTGTATATGGAAAATCTTATCATTTCCACAAGGTTACGGAGAGCCATGAGGGAGGTTACTGATATGAAGAGCAGATGGAGAGAAAGAGAGGGAGAGGAGCTGGTATATACACCGCAGCAAACTTCTGCCAGTCATCACTTTAGTGCTCAGATCTCTTTGTGCACACGCAGTTCAGCAATCTCTATAAAAATGACGACAACAGAATTATTCTACCTGATTTGCAGAAACTCCTAATGAGTGCAGACAGAAATGAAAACTTCCATTGATTTGTGGTGAAAGAAATCATGCATAAAGTACGGCGATTTAGTGTTGCCAGTTTGTTCTATTTGAAAATACATATAATACGTAAATAAATCCTAAATACTGTAAAACTACATTTATCGTGGATCACTGCACATTATGGTAATGATCGCTTAAAGTGCAAGTACCTGCAACCTCTCAAAACGCCATGGTTACTACGTGTCAATCATTGCCAGTTTAGTTCTACACTCACAAAATTACATTCAGGTATCTATACTTTAGTGTAAAACCTACAGCTGGGAGGTTGGGCCAGTTACCGCAGTCCAAATTAAAAATATCGTTTCTCCTGACCACCCTCTCAGACTCGACGCTCAAGCACGGGTTGCTGTAGATTGAGAGCACGCAGGAATTAACGCTAAACTGGACTGTTCGTGAGCTTGGATTGACAGACAATCTGACCAATCATAACGCCAAATCTGCCAACTTACACAAATAAGCCGTAAAGCGCTCAATACGCTTTCTTAGCTGTCTATCTACTTTCTTCCGTGTACGAACGCAACATGAAAAGATAACCTGATCACATGATCTATCACGAGTCATAATACACATTAAAAGCCACAAAACGCTTTCGTATCCTTGGAATTTCTAAAAAGACTACATTTTGTAAAGCTGAGACTCCTGTTTCTGTGACAGAATGAACTCATGGTCTTGTCTATTGTGCATAAGTTAAGGTCGCTTTATCTTCACCAGTATCATGAAGTCGATATGAACCGCCTGGTTTTTCATATTTACTTGTAAAGCATAAAAAATAAATATGAATTAACATCAGATGGTATTTTATTTGAATCAATAACACATACATCATTTTTCCAAGGTTAAGTCCAAGTTCCAATTCCTACTTATTCCCGGGTTTGTCGGTTCTGTTAATCGTACAAGACAGTGGTATATTGGATGGAGTGTATTTGATTTCGCGACAATATCTCTCTGGCTTTTTAGATGGATGCTGAGGTTTTAGGTTAGCAGAATCTGCATCACCGACCCAGTCTGTTGCTCACAAGCCTACGTCTGCTTTACGCTGCATTGCCAACTGGAGAACTCCAAGGTCTTGAAATCACATCCCAAGACAAAACAGACCTTCCGGGAAGGATGAGCAGCGCCAATCTGTTTACTAAATATCTGCAAACCAATCTATGGCATTTTTATACATTAATCTTATACAGCTTTACTACAGTCAAAAATATAGCGACACTTTATGCTAAACTTTACAGGCTAAAGAGAGAGAATAACAACTGCCATTGAGAGCTGGATGGCTTACGCTGCTATTTCTGTGCTGGCTTGAACTCATCACAAACACGCCTGAGGTAAAACTTACTGGCTGTTCTGCTGACAACTTACAGGCCAGCCTACAGTCTGTGCAACACACACACACACACACACACACACACACACCTGATTGTGCATTCAGTAGACTTCAAGCAGCTGAACGCCAGCGATTCAATTTGAATACTAAATATCAAATAAAGGCTACAGCTTGACCAGGAGCACTCAAAAACACACGGATAATAAAACAAAACCGTGACTCATTTAAGTGACACTTAACCTGAAGCGAGCGCTATGTCAGCGGTTTCTTTTGCAGATCACTTTTTGCTATAGTCACATAACCTTTGGCATAAAATTTGCTCCTGCTTCGGTGGTACAGACGTGGAATGGTTACAACTGCGCTTTCTGTTGAGGTGCAGATATTACATTTCCTAAGCAATTTAGACTCATGATTTTCTTATCCGCTGACACAATAAAACAGAAGAAACCTATGGATGCACACAATTGAAAGATAATTGAGTCTGTGGCACATGTTAAAATCATTTAAAAATCCACTTTATCATCCAGCATGCTAAAACTTTAATTGAAACTCATAAATACGCTTCTTTTATACAGATACAAAACCCGCTTTTCTTTTAGAGAAAGATCTATTTACTGGAAAATACATGGTAGTTTTGGAGTAAATGATTCACTGATCATTTAGTCTTAAAACCTCAGCAAACGGCTCACTGTCATCGCATCGAGATTGCTGATTACCTTATAAAAATACATGATGGTGTGAAAAGAGCTTCCTTTCTGAACACTTACAAGCCTAGAGGACGCCTTTGAGGAATAGCATCATTCACATCCGCCGTGTTCGGGTTTGTTGTTTTGTTATTATAGATAGACGAGAAATAAACAGAGCCAAAGATACAGAAGAACGCCTGGAAAATCCATCACACAATAAAGATGCTAGGTGGAAAAATTACTCATTCATTTCATTTTACACATAATGTCCAGGAAGATAGAGAGATATTTAGTAATATGTGGCAAGGCTAGTTTAATTAAACGAGCACTGGCTGCCTAAAGGAGTAGTATGTTCAATGTTTTAAATATTTAATGAAATAAGAATTTAACTCACACTTTATGCTTGAAAAAGTAAACGGGGACATATTTATTTATTTTCAGTTAGTTTAAGCACCAGATTTTGCTATTAATTAATGACACTGGCATTTTAATAATTACTAATATGATAATCGGTCACGAAAGCGTGTTTAGGTGAAGGAGCACTTGACGAATATCTAAAATAAACGAGTTTCTAGAACTCAAACACATAAGGAAGATAAGTATCGAGCAGGCAGGATGAACTAAACCACGCTAATATAGACTTCAGATCGGACTAACTGAACTGAAACTACAGGACTCTAAAGACTGCATGAAATACTTCTAAATAAGACAGGTGGCAAACACTAAGACAATTAGGCTAAAGTGAGGTCATAGGAAACACATGGTACTAATGACAAAAATAATAACACAAGAGCTCAAACACTGTGTGACAAATTTAACTCTAATGGTTTAAATACATATCTATATATATATATATATATGGAAAATTTTTACATGCATGTCTGTATAAATATTGAGAAATATAAAAAAATTGCACAGTTTTCTTTTAATTAAATTAGTATACTTAAGGGGTAAAAGAATAAGAGCTTAAAATGAACATGTACATTATTTTAAATATAATATAAAAATAAGAAGAGCACATTAATATCGCAACATTTAAATATAACATTATGTGTGCCACCTTATTTATTTAACTAATTTTACACCTGATTGCTGAATTAAATTATTTATTAAAAATTATTAACAACCAAGATAAAAATATAGTATATTTTTTACCAGTGTGGCCTGTAGCAAAAGAAAGTTTCTGAGGAGAAAGTTTTACTACATTTTGCTGGAAAACATTTTAAAGGCAGGTTTTTCCTCTCTGGTACTGCAAGTACATTTACTGAAAAACTAAATAGAGTCTGATTTCTCAGTCTACATGCCCCTTAAAGAGCAGCTATCTTAAAATACTCTTCAATGATGCACGTAAACTGATCTCTTGAGTATCGCTCTCTCACCCTGCTAGAAAGTCAAAATTGAAAGTGAATAAGAGAACAAACAGCATGAGTGGCGTGCCTTGGGCTGTACTGTACTTCAGTGAGAGTTCATCTCCAGCAGCCTGGCAGCTTCATAGTTGTCTTACTTTGAGGGCTTCACCCCTCCATGAGTTACACCACTGTGCAAACAATGAGTCCCGTAGCACAAAAATATGTGACTTAGAAATAAACTCATACATTTTATATATGAAATGCTGCTGAATGCAGCCTGTTTTGTCTAATCCAGTACATTTATATTTGTAATATTTATACGCTAAGTATAGTCTTAGATTTTATTTTTGGAACTCAGCTTAATTTTTAAATATAATATATAATTCTTTATGCAATATTTAGATTCACATTTTAAACACGCTAAATTCAAAAGTATTACGTGAATGATTTTTTTCATTTAGTTTGTTATTTTGTCCAACTTATTCTAAAGTAGTAATATTTGAGGTACTCACACCATAAACATTTTAGAAGTTAAATATTTTAATGACACCCACCGCTAAATACTGCGCTTTGTGTGCCATTTAAAATAATTTTCAAATATAGTTTTCATTGCGTTTCACCTAGCACAAACACTCTCTGAACAGCACAGATAAATGTGACTCAAATACATTTTAAATCAACATATTTTGCATTACAGTTCACAAAAATATATTTTTATTCATTTAAGCTTAACACGGCTGAATTTCAGGAGAAAATGTGGATCTAAATGCATTTTAAATCTTACATAATATATTTTTGAAAATTTCAAATGAATGAAATCTTTTCTAAATATATATTTGTGATTTCCAATGAAATAAAACTGCAATAACAACACTCGCCACTTAATCTAGCCAAATCGCATTGTTTTAAAACAAAAGATATTTCTCGGAAGATGAATGTTTAAACCATTTTATAGAGAATTGAGTTGGTGAGCCCAAACTGCAACGGCACATAAAACAAAACCAGCTTGTGACTATGATAGATGGTTACTTATGAACTGGTTACATGTAACCAGCAAGTGTCTAAAGTCTGACTATTGTTTTATCAGACAATCTTGCCAACACGAGTGACCTTGTAATCCTTGGTAATGAAGTCAGCCGGAGCCATAATGACGGAAACGTTCTTTCTGGTTTACAAAATTTAGGTGATGAGAGGGACTCGCCTAGTAGGACTGCCCAGCCAAATCAGGGTCTGCAGGACAGAGAGATGCACTATGATCCTCCGTGAGAAAGAGAACTCATCTTGAATTACTGCTGCCTATTTCACGCGCACACACACACACACACTGTACCAACGTTATCCTTTGACCTTTACAGAACAGAGCTGCCAGCGAGCCTTCACACAGCTGCTTCGTTTGATCATGTCTGATGATCTGGGTTAGCCGAAAATGATGGAATGTCTCATCCACAGTCATTTTTAAATCAAAAAGAAATCCGCATCCCGTTAAGTAAACATGCTTAATAATCACTATTATCAATTTATTCTCATAGCTCATAACGGGTACTTTGGATCGGAATGTTCTATGTTCTCTGAAATTATGGACTGCCTAGAGGTTCATGTGAAAAGCAGGCATGTGGCATTTATTACCTCAAAGAGCCTACTTCTACCTGGTTTAATCTATAAAAACCATTTCATTAAGTGAAATAAATTTAAAGCCAGAATTTATACTGACAGATGAAGTTAATAAGAGTGATACAAATATATATCTTTTTTTATCTAATAAAACAGGTTAAAATACATGTTAAAATAAAAAGGACTCTAGAGGAACTAAATCACAAAATAAATTCAATCTAAATAAATTAGTTTAGCATTATGGCACAAATTGTCGTCACATAAAACATGCATTATTATTACATTATAATTATCTAATAAAATGTTTCATACACTTGTTAATTTTAAAATCCTTAATGCTTACTTGAGCAGAAGCGCATTAAAGTAATGGTAATAATGTTAAATATCATTTTAAAACTAGGCATTTTCTATTGTAATATATTTAAAATGCAATTAATTCCAGGACGCCAAAAGCGGAATTTCTAATATCATTAATTTAGTCTTAAGTGCCATGATCTTTCTAGAAAATCATATGCTCATTTGCAGCTCAACAGTGACTTGTTTTAAAAAAACAGCTAGTGCTGCTCTGGTTACCTTAGTGAGAGCATCTCATTTAATGGCTCCTTTTTCGGGTAGTCAACAGGAAAGCATCTACAGTAGATCCAGTATTAGCACTAGTTTGAAACAGAATCTGTTTTGTATCATTGTGCCCTCATTGCCCAATTTAATGCGTTTTGCTGAATAAACATATTCATTTTTCATCAGCTATCATCCAAAAATATCTGCACGTTTTCTCATTGTGTTTATGGTATCATGTAAAGGAAGGTGCAGAATGGGGTTGATAGACAGAAAGGTGATAAAACAGCAGAAGAGAATGATCATTGCCATTACCATGTTAGCGTTCTGCTGGAGCTAATCCAAATCTACTTCCTCTGAGTATAAATCAGGACTCAGCCTCCCACATAGCTGTAGTCATGGAGACTCACCGGGTGGCTCCACGGCGATATAGAAGTATTCTCTCTGATAGAAATCCTCATACCCAGAACAACATACCTGAATATAGAAGGGAAATACACTTGTATGAGTGAACTAATCTGGTAGAGAACAGAGGAACGTACAACACGCCATTAACAATGCTCCACAGCTCTGAAAATGGCTTAATAATAGCAAAACAAATAGGAGTTCACGTGTTTAATGGAACAATATGCACAGAAAGCTAGCATTTTTGTCTCGTGGCATAAACGTACCTGGGGGTAATTTTAATGAGATACCACATGTACCAACAAGTACATATCACTGCGGTTTCCAAAGAACAAACACTTCTTTATTCCTTTTACACAAATTGACGACTCATTCGCACTGATTAATAAAGCATCATTTTCACATAATTTACTTGAAGAATATCAATTTAATCAACTTAAACAATATTAATATGCCATCGTGGGTAGTTTTAGGTTGGATTTGGTGTAGGATATATTTCCTACATGATAGAGCGTTAACTTTAAAGTAATGTGTCCCAAATGTTTTCTAAACTGGGCCATAATACGCAATTTTCCAGCTACATGTAATAAAAGCACAGCAATATATACAATGCACGTGAACATACTAGAGTTCACGACAACAATGTCCCATTGACATTTAACCAAGTAGAGAAAACAGCGTGTAAGTACAATAAAAGGTGCTGTACAAAAGGCAAGAGGTACATTTTTTTTGTGAGACTGTGGAAGGATAGAAAGACCTGGACTGTGGTGACAGTACAACATAGTAGATTTTCATTCTTGTTCTCAACAGTGGCGGTCATATTTTACACTCATTTCTTTTGTGAATCTCTGTGCAGTTCAGATCAGTATATCAGATGATTTATGTGCTGTGGATAACCTATTATTTAAAACTGCATTTTATCATCTGGTCAGTAATTGTGCTAACTCTCGTACATCTCTTCAATCTTTGGTGTTTATCCAGCTCTGATTTAAAATGATTGTGGTCTTGAAAACTAGCCACAATCACTTTTATTAAAAATACATTGATAGCCTATCTCTTTGAGCATCTCTAAGGTAATAATATATAAGCCTTAAAAATACTGTAGCATTGTCTAAAACATTTTGGTCCAATTGGGTGCTATGTGTTGAGACTTATACAAACAGGTGGAAAATGCAACAGGCAAAGGCCAAATCCATTGAGATTCATAAATGTTTGGTATCAAACAAAATGGCTAATCCTAAACAGGATATCTTGTTGGTCTATAAAGGCAGATATCCTGCCAAGACTGCATCTAAAAGAATTGTTAGAAAGCCACTGTGGCTCATTTCCACTGAGCGTACGGCTGGGCACAGTGGCAAGATTCAGCACAGAACACCCTGATCCCGCTTGTCACACTGCCATACGTACTTTTAGAAAGCTTGTGATTAAATACATTGCGTTTGCAAAACATTAATATAAATAAAACAAGTATGGTTAAAAACAAAAACTGTTAGACTTTTTATTCTATTTTTACGGTAACTTACTGGAAGCGCCATTACAGTAAGTTATCAGAAACGCCTACAGAAGTTTACCCAGAATGTGTCTTATGGTATGGGATGCCTACTACAGTTTCTATTTTAAGGCATGATATTCTTACTGCAACTTAGTTTTAATGTATAAATACTGTAAAGTAATTTATTTTATACTTTTAATTAAAAAAACATTATTTTATGTTATTTACATGAATACTCATTGAATTTAGTTAAATCAGAGTAAGTGACTTGAGTCTATGTAATAACATATATTTTTTTAATCACCACAGCATCAATTAAATTTATTGCATTTATTTTTAATACATGATTGCAATATTTACAACATAGTAGGCATTTATCGTATTTCTATACATACAATTGAATTCATGACATAAATTAAATGCTTAAACTAATGAACTAAAAATAGTGATGGAATTCTAGCATATACAGAAGACAAAGAAGAGACCTCAAAATATACATTTGTTAATAAGTGTGTGCAACACCTATGGCAAATCTAAGACTAACTTTGGAATTATGTATATAGTTTTCCATTTTATATACATTTAACTCCCTTTAGCATTATTTATAAATTACACATTATTATATTTTTTTAGCTTGCAACGTGACGTGATTAATTGATATATCATCATTTTTAACATTGTAAGGAAGCAAAGAATTTATAACACAATCAAAAGGAGATGGAATAAAATGTAAACAAACCTACTTTTTCCTGAAAAGTCCAATTAAATCTGAACTCCTGAGGAGAGAATGCAGTGCCCGCCATCTAAACAACCAACAACCTATTATTCACTAATATGGAGATATATATAGGAGTATATAGAACAGCATATATATATATATATTATATATATATGTATATATATATATATATATATATATATATAATAGAAAAATGTAATATGTAATAAAAATGTATTAAAAACATTATTATATGATATTTAATAAACAAACATTTTTAAACAATGCTATGTGCATATTGTACATGTTTTTAGGCTTATTAAAATGCTGGCAGCACATTTAAGAAATCTATTTCCTTATTTATAGCAGTGTGTACTGCTTTAATAAACACTAAAATCTAATAGATATCAAATTATCATTGTAAATCTATAGAAATTACCTAGTGTGCAATGCATATTACAGAAAGTAACCAAAAATGTATATATATGGTATTTTACTGCCTTACACCAAGTAACTGTAAAACTACAGCTAAGTCTAAAAATGTATACACTAAAAGTACTGAAAACTTAAATTACAATCAAATTCAAAAATGCTCATGTTTATGTTTTTATATGACACAAATTTGATATGATATGTAGTCTATGTAAATTTATGACTACCTCTAAATTACATTTTTAAAAACAAAAATGAAGTTTCTTTTAGGGTTTAAAACATACAGTTTGTATGATGTAAAACCATAAGGCCTATAAGACACCTCCCACAGTATAAACTAACACTCTGTGTATGTGATGGAAACAAAACAGACAACACTCAGACATACCCACAACTTAGCCAAAAGATGAAGCCCATGAAGGTTGCTAATCTGTTATATGTCTGCAATGCTTTTAGTAATGCAGCCAGCAGGCACAGAGAGAGCTTTCAAAGCATCACTGATTTCAAAATGATGTCTCCTTCACTGAAGCTCTTCAATTATTGAGTTATGTGATAAAATTGAGATAGTACAGGAAATGACATGGCATGCTGATATGAATTCTCCTCTTGCAGAAACAAGAGCACAATCAAGGTCAAAATGAAAAAGATTCTCAATAGAAAAAACCTCAGTCACAGTTCCTAGCTTCATTCATCACAAAGCATCTGTCAAGGCGGAAAATCTAAAGATGGTACTGCAAGCGATTAATCATGGTGCGGCCTTCTCCTTAAAAATAGGTGAGACGTTTGACGGCGAGCTGGGGGAACGCACGCCCGTAATGGCGACCGTGACTGTGAATGCCTTCCAGCGGTACGAATGACTAAATCGTTTTCAGGCTTGCAATTGGTAGCGTTAGTGCTGCCTGTCCGGTTAAAACTCGAGGCAGCTGTCTGACAGAATGAGCTGGCGAACCGCTGCTCTTTTCCGCGCCTATATCCGGTCATTGGCACGGCTCCACGCTCTTGCTTGGCAGTGATCGGCCCACCGCATTCACCGTAGTTTCTCAAAGCCAATATTGGTCTCTCAAAAGCTCTGATGGATATCAGCAATTATCGCTAACTCCCTCTGAATATCTGGGCCCATGACTTATAATGCCAACCGCTCTAATGCTCATAAATCTGAACGTTGTCAGGGCTCGTGACGCGCCGTGCATTTGATAGCAGCCAACGCCAGATGGTAACGAGGTCTGGTCGGTTTGCTACTGGTCTGCGATTTGATCTTGAAAGCTCATTCACGTGGTATCCATCCAGCAAGCTCTGTTTTTGAGAGTGAATATCTGTCTCAAGCTTATACACAACTAGAAATAAGGGAAGTTTCAAATGTCTTAATAGATGCCTTTAAAAAGAAATGGCGTTAATATGCAAAGCGCCAAACTCAAAGACCATCAGTGGAGGAAAAGTCAGACGTCGCTCTCAGCCCTCAAGTAATCAGAGAGAGAGAGAGAGAGAGAGATGAAGACGGGAGGAACAGAAGGGAGAGAGGAGACATCTGTGCCTTTGTTGCATCTGTTTAGTCACCACGTCTTCCCGCCCTGATGCCGAATTGATATGAAAGGCAAGCAAAGAGATGCAGCACTTTAATAAACAGACACAAATGATTGCAGAAAAGTTCAGTCTTGTAGGGTGTCTTCTAAGTATCGACCTCATTCATTAGATACCAGCAGTATTAGCGCAGTAACCATTTTGTAAACCATGAATGCAGAGCAAGTAATGGTGGCAATTGATTTTACGCCATTGAGCTCGTGGAACAAGGTCTCTTGGTTTGCTCCGGGAGGGCTCTGGGAGCAGTTATCATGGATTTGGAGTAATGGTGAACCAAGCGAATTATCTGGATATGTCGCAGCTGTTTCAATGCATTGTAAATGGAGAGCTGGTTTAGCTTAATTCAATAAATTCATATCATCACCATATACGCAACATTATGGTAGAGGATTCAAGTATTTTGAGCCTGAAGAAATGGCTCTGAAGTTAAAAACATCTTGATGAATTTGTTTTTTCAGGAAAACATGCAGCTTTCACTGGCAAGATACTAATTGATGGACTGGAGCTGCGCGGGATTATTTGCATAAGCTATTGGACCATTTACTGCCGAGATCCACTTCTGCAAATGATGTAATGCTAAATTTCTCCTGATAAATCTTTCCAAAAGAGGGAAACATCTTGGATGGCCTGGAGGGTGAGTAATGATTTCAGCACTTTGTTTGGAGTGAACTACTCCTTTAAATCATAAACACTTACTGAATTTGCTATGTTTTACTCTCAGTGTATTATGACTGTTACATAACGTCAGCAGGAATTATTGTTTTTATTATTTTATTATTATTACTTTAACTGTGTGACCGCGTAAGTAATTACTCAATACCACGGATTTGTTTACAACATTAGTACATTAGGGGTTTGACATCCCTTTGATAAAAGTACTATTATAGTTTGAGGGCCATTGTTTGTTTGATGCTTATTTTTCTACAATTTGATATGATTCTTTGGGTCTTAGTTAAATAGCACATAGCAGACTTTTGGTAAAATTTCTTAGTGGTAGTGTAATGCATCACCCTTTTAATTCTATCAAAAGCTCTGTTCACGGGATGCTCGCTTTATTGCATGTCTTTAAATGCTAACTTCCACCTTTGACGAGAAGAGTTTGGTAAGACCAGTGTTGCAGTCTGGGCAGTTATTTTAATAGGTTATTTTCTTACATGCCTTTTTCTATCCTTTGGCACTTCATCCTGGGTGTACAGCCTGGAACGTAATCGGTGCTTATTTCCAGCATGATCTGCCATCATTTAGCTGCTTAGCCACAATGCTTGCAGAAGTTCCAGCATGGTTTGCTGCAGTTGGTCTAGAACATGTGTCGCATACACTTATGTAAAATATTGGGACTGTTACATCACAGTCTGGAGAAAGGAAAGATAAATATCATGTTTGAGGCTTCATGGTATGCTAAATTTGTTGATGTACAGAACTATTATTATTTAACCACATCTAAGTGTGAATACAGTTTTACACTCTTATGTACTCCCAACAAATGCTTCTCGCGTCTATCATCCTCTTCAACATTGACTGTGCTTTATTATATCCTATCTCTGTTTTAAACATTTTATGTAAGAAACACACTGACTCATGATGCATTTTATTTGCTTAATACTTAATGTTTGCTATTAACTGCGCACATCTAGCTACTCTTGTTTCACGCGTTGATGTGGCTTCACACCCACATCTCCAAAGAAATTGAGCCATAAATTCTATTCATGACTTTAAGTGGAGACTCTGAGCTTGTGAAATTCAGACTTTCTAATTCTGGAGGGACTGTAGGATTAAATACAGAAAGATATTTAAACTGTATAGGACTTACTAAATCTAAAAATTAAGCCTCAAAAATTGATAGAAGTGGAGGGGAAAAAATCAATAATAACAACAACAACAATTATCTCATTATTATTATTTTAGTAATTCTATTTATATACATTTTAATTATTAAAAAAAAATATTATTACTTGTATTATAATCTGGAAATGACTGTATAATAAGTAGTAAAGATTTATTGCCTGAACATGGTTTTCAAGTGCTCTGGGTGCATAAACAGAATCTAAAATTGAGATAGACCAATACCTTAACCAACTAATAATACCTAAGCAATCTCTAGCTATTCAATCACTGTCTGTGGACAAGTCCGCGTAGAATGTCCCTTTAGAGGAGTGGATTTTCAATCAAACCATTTATTTCCGAATCCTGGCTCGTTGAAATGAGTATTATTTCTTTTGGTAACACTCTACTAGTCCCAAATGGAAAGTTATCAAGGTTTTAATCTCTATAAAGCGAGGTCTGTCTGCCTTCTATCGACATCGACAGAAGAGCCGGATTTTCATCACAAATCAACACTCTTACCATCGACTTTCACCATAAGCGACTGTCAATCACGGTTGTTTTCCAATTTATAGCTGAAAACGACATCAGCATCTGCTGAAAAATCCTGTATTGCTTCAGTTCACACTCACCAATAACTTTCATTCTTATTAACCCGCCTGACAACGATCTAAACCAGGCCGATACATTCTCGCTTCTGCGTCTCGGGCTCGCAAGGGCTGAGCTGATTCTCTGCACCCGCCACGCGGCAAGGTGCTTGACAGGTAATCAACTGTAATTTCATGCACTGCATTATTGCAGCCAGGATAGCACCAGCTACTTCCGCAGAGGACCTGCAAGCGAGTCGATGATCAGCCCACTGCTGATGAAGAGAGAATAAGAGATGGGGCGGTGAACAAAGGCATGTGAATTCAGGAGAGAAGGAAACATGAGGTGAAATGGAAGGAGAAGAAGTACTCAGAGATGGTGTTGTGACTAATCTCAGCCTCAGATGGCATGTCCAGGACTCATTCATGTCTCTTGGATATGTGCTGCTCTCAAAATGCCAAAAGTTGACTAAAATTACTCTGTTCCAATTCAGGCTGGAAATATCCAAGAGACTGGACTTTTGCAGAAAGAGCTAACCTGTGCCTCTCGGAAATGGCAGCGAGGCGATACATCCAACTGAGCTTTGGGAAAATCGATACCAGTGACTACTGGTGCATTTAAAAAAATATTCTGAGAAAATGATGAGATCACAATTAGAGAAACGCTTAATAAAATACTTGATTTTTTAAAAACATGCCCATCTTCATTAAGAATTATTAGCCAACCCGGTCTCTAATAAAAATACACTTTCTGTACTTGTGCAACATAATTTAAGTGGCTACTGCAAGGTTTCCTACTACAGTCATAATATCGTGATATTCTTCTTGCAATTGTCTTAAAATGTGTACTTTTATTAATCAAACTATGTAAATTTGTGTGGAAATGAATAAAAGGTGGCCTTTTATTTCCCATTGTTATTTTCCTTTGGAAATCATGATAAGGAACGTATTTCGTGGTCTTCTTTGTAAAGTGCACCTAGGCAGGCTTATGCCATGAGATCATGTACATATTAGCTCTATGTATACCACTGTTGACATTTATTTTATGAAAAAAAAAATATAGAGTGATCAAAATTAGAGAACAGTAACTAAGTGGAAAGAAGATTGAGCAAAATTCTTGGAGAGCTGCCTGGCCAGAAATTATATGGAAGTGTACTCTGCTTGGAGCTTCAGCACAATTCCTTCTGCTGTGCCTTTCCAGTCTCCTTCAAACAGTTCAGTGACTATAGAGTGATCTCCAAAACAACTCTTTGTTGCTATGGATTTTCAATCGAGTTTAGATCAGACTCTGGACTGGCTTAATATTTCCCATTATTTCAACATACTTGGCTGAATCTGCTTTTGAAGGTGGACAGATGCACTCAACATAAGGAAATTGCAGGCTGATTGGGAAATGCTTGGTAGGGAAGGAAGTGCATGTCGTTTATATTCACTCTGATATGTAGCTTGTACAAGAGGTCCGACTTTTGCCCAGAAAAACATCCTCCAAAAACAATGATACTTCATCCTCCACCTTTCACCGACTTCTTTGTACACACTGGTCGAATTCTTTTTCAGTTTCACACCAAACAAAATGTTTCCCATCAGACCTAGATAAATTAATCTTGCTCAATTACCCATGAAATAGCCCTCTCTCCACATGATTTGCCTTTAGCAAAGCAGCCTAGCCTTTTGATTCTCTTTCTGCTGATGAAAGATTTGGTGACTGCAGAGTGTGGGCTTTCAGTCCAAATTCTCCTGACACTGCATGCCAAGACAGATCCTGTTTAGCACTGTCCTGGCAAGCAGTTCCTGCTATGTTGAACCAACTGCCCATTGAGCGTCCTCTGCACTATCCCAACTTCCTGTGCATTTGTCTTCATGGATGACTAAATAGTGAAATTGTAAAAATCAATATCTATGAACAGCCTTTGAATTCTATCTACTTTGCTGTAGATGCTGTTGGTTTCTCATCTGGATAACCTGGGTTGTCTAAATATTTCAGTCATTTTCAGTGTTCTCTAATTCCTTGTCTAGTGTTCTATTTTCAATACCTTCATTTAAGCATTTACTGTTCATAAGAATATTATTAATCTCTATGGAATATGTTTAGAGTAAATTATGAGGCTTAAATGTAGGGTTTGAAATCAAACTTTGCTTATCAATACACTCTCCACACTGTAAAAACAAGTATTGTTTCCAAATTAAAATAACTTGTTACCCCGGGCCAAGCCTGTGCTTTTAGTTGAGGCAACTAAAAGATTTTAGTTGTCACTACATTAACATTAAGTAACATGTTAATCTACTATGACTTTCTTCCATGACAAAAAAAGCAGATATAGAAGAAAAGACTTCATAGAGGTCGAAACTCATATAGCCAACTTACTGAGCTGCGCACACAGGCAAGACAAGTACTGCAAGATCAGACTAATGGAGGGAATAAGTAACTGAAAGTAAAGTTCCAGAATCAAGGAAACCCATCAGGTCAGACTTGGTGCAGGTGTGTTCTGGATTGGATGAGAGAATGACTATTAGACTTCACGAGCTGACCCTCTGATACATTAAGCACCTACAGCTGTCAGTCAAAATACATCAGAGAACACACTGATTTTAAGGAACCGTCCTCTTGGTGCAGTACCTACAACTTTATATATATGTGACCTGTGGATATCACTCGCGTTAAAGCTACATGATGAAATGTTTGATAATCAAATTTCTGATCATGTAGCATCAAAGATCAAGTAATTTGCAATTCTACAGGAATGTGACCTATAGAAAGCAAACCGTTTATAAACTAAAACATTATTTCGCAACATTGCTTTCTTTTCTAACCAAATGTAATTATAAGAGACTTCTTTCAAACTAAATAAACATTACAGATCTTTCTCATTAGTGCACGCAATTTATAAATGTCTGTGACTTATTTATTGTTTTCCTATCAAACATACCCGTGACCTTCTTTTATGGGCTCGTGGACTACCAATTAGGCTGAGTAGTTACCTGATACTGGAATGCTTGACAAACACACCCTCGTCCGTGGCCCAGCGATGGATTTGGTATGGATGGCGGCTGGAGCTGTGTCTTTGCTGCCAGAGAGATGGAGCTTTGTCAGGGCTTCTGAAAGCAAAAATAATGCAAAAGGATTGCCCGCGAAAACACACGCCAAGCGTGCAGCTACATAGCGTTGTGGCAGGCTTTAAGAGCACCTCATCTCATCTCTTTCACTCTTACACTCTTTTCATTTCAGATAGTGGTGTGTAAATTTTTCATGTGGAGTATCTGCATGGTATGTCCTACTTGTGAGTCTCCATGGTCACTGCAAGAGGATGATATTTCCTTTATTAGAGCAGACACTGATGGGCGAATGGGATGAACTCCTCTGAATGAATGTCTGTCTGTGCATTACAGAATCCAAGACAGTGAGAAACACGAAACAGTGAATTTCCTATCTCATTTCTGTGAACAAAGAGTAAATTAAAGAGTGGATATATAGCCTCTCCTTCAGCCCTAAAAATAAAGGTTTATGGTTTATTCTTTGAGTTCAGTAGAGAACCTAATTTCTAGTTGTTTTTGAGAGAAATTGATACTTCAATGAAATTATATTCTGCTATTTTGTATTATTACTTATACTGTTAATATTTTATTCATAAGGGGATGCATTAAATTAATAAGAAAATGAGTTAAAAGAATTTTACAAAGACAAAGAGCAAATTACTTTCTGGGACTGTAACAGGAGTTCTTGGGCTGTTATAGTATATTGTGTATATATGTATAGTAAAAAATTAATTACATTTTTATAGGAAAAAAAAGAAAGCAGATCACGCTGCATTGTTTCCTGTGATGGTGATGTCTGTGCAAAATACATTAGGCTGATCAAAAGTCAGAAACCCATCATTTTGCAGTATATCCTACAGTATATGTAATTTCATGCAAATTATAGAAATAGATACTTGTCCACATCAGAAAATTGTACTTAGAATGTAGAAAAAAACCATGCAAGCTGTGTCTGGAGGAGAGGAGGGTTTCTGTTTGCTGATTGCTTGAAAATAAACAAATCCAGCACGGTCTGCCCTGGTCTCATATAAACCCCTTCTAGCACTACACTTTTCTTATGTAAAAGAAACATGATGAGGACAATGGGGAAGATCTATTATAAAGCTGTTTATTGTGGTAATAGCAGTGATAAAAGTACATGTGATAGCGTACTGGGTTCAACACTTGGAATGAATCCTGAATCCTCTGAGCTCAACCTTTTGTACAGTTCCAGTTAATAAACTATCAATGTAAATGAAGTTGCTTCTTTTGAAACAGCTGTGGTCTGTGTTAAGTCTCCTATCGCCAGTCTTGCAGACTATAGCTTCTCTTACAACTACGCCATTCAAAAGTAAGGCTTTATTCTTTGAGAAAGAAATTAATACTTTTATCTTGGAAAAGAAAGCATTAGAGGACTGGTGCAAGTGAGCAGTAATAGTACTTATAATGTGATAGATTTATTTGGTGGATAAATGCTGTTCTCTGAACCCCTGGAAGAAATGTATTTGCTGTACAATAAGCAGTACTGCTTTCTTACATTTATAAGACATATGTATTCATTTTGGATGTTTTTTAAACATGATAAAATGATAAGAAATGTTTTGAGCAGCAAATTACAACATTTACCAAATTTAATAAGATACTAACTGCAAATCACGTAGTGAAATCCAACATTTTATACTTATACGTATAGAAATATAAATCTAATGTGAATAAATGTTTAAACAGAGAATTACACTCTTTTTCTCCACTAAATGAGCTCATTTAAAAATTTGATGGCTGCTGGCATGGGGGCAATGGAGGCAACAGAGGCTGGGAGAAAAGAAAGGAAAAGATTCAGATTTGCAAATCTAATTAAATTAATTGACACTGAGGTCTGTAACATGTAACATAACTGTGAAAGAGTGTGTAAAAGATTGGAAAACTTTAAAATAGGAAAACTTTAAAAACGATGTTCCTCAACACAAATTGCAAAAGGCTTTGCAAATTTATCATCTTCCTAGGAGGCATAACATCATCAAAAGTCTCAGAGACACTGGAGAAATCTCTGAAGAGCTTTGTTGGGGCCTTTGTGGTCTCTTGGAACCCTTAGATGACACTGTTCTTATTATTATACTGGCCCAGAATACTTCCAGAAACCACTGTTTAGTAAACACAATCTGCTGTGCCATCTGCAGATGCCAACTAAAGTTCAGGTAAAAGAAGCTATATGTGAACATGGTCCAGAAGCGCAGCTTTCATGTCTCTGTGGGACAAGTGCTCATTTAAATCGACTCGTTTCCAAAGCGGAAAGGAGTGTTTTATGGTTGGACGGAGCCAGATTTGAAATCTCTGGTTGGAAATCAAGTGGATGCGCAGTCCTCCAGGCTAAAGAGAGAGGGAGACCTTCTGAGGTGTTTATCAGCATTAGTTCAGTGCCATTGTGAGTGTGCATATAGCTACACATACGGTATGGGCAGTTTGGCTGCTATTGTTGAAGGCACTATGAATACTGGAAAGGTTTTAAAGTAACATATATGTCCCTCCAGATGATGTTCTATTTTAGGGAAGGCTCCTTTAACAAACTCCCCAGCTTAAACATCAAAGAGCACAAAATCCTCAGCAGCTGGAAACTTTTATCAGGCGTGCAGAAATGGGAGCAAATTCCAACACCAAAACCCCAGAAACTCATAAACTCAACGTCTTAAAACTGTTTTGAAAAGAGGAGGAGATACTAAATCCCTAGTAAACATGAACATCCTAAATATTTCTGAAATTCAGGATGTAGGCTGATTTTTGAAGGATTACATGAATACCCTGAAGAGACTGAAGAAATGATACTGAAATTCAACTTTGCATCACAGCCATAAATTACAATTTATAATATATTCGAATAGAAAACTATCTCCTTTAAAATGAATAAATGCAGTTTTGTAAGCATAAGAGACTTCTTCAAAAGTAATAAATAAATCTCACCAACCCTAAACATTTAAACTGGAAATATATGGTATGTTTTTGCTATATGCATCTAAACAGTACATTGCTGTGTCACCATGAAGCAAAGTGACAGCAGGAGAGATTTGTAACATGTAAGTTCATAATCATGTTTACTGTTTTACAATCACCTCAGAAGGGTCAAACGTTCTCATCTTCTGCAGGCCTCACATCATCCAGCTTCTATCAGTTCACAGGCATGTTTTTGTTTTCCCTGCTTATTGGATTGACTCCTTTGGCCTCCGCTTGAAGATTAAGACGCCCAGAGAGAGAGAGAAAGAGAGGGTTATATGCTGAGTTAATCAGAAAATCCCTGACACCTGAGGCAAACTGTAATAAGATGGTGGTGATCCCCTCGACTTGTTGTTCCATAACACAAGCCTTCTCAAGTGAGTGTTTAGGCCATCAGGTTTGCAGACATCTCTCTCTGTTTGTGTGAGCTTCAGTCAGAGATTAACAGTGCCCTCTGATAGGCCGTCAAACATCAGCACACAACACAAACACCGAGAACATTACGGCTCTAAAACACTACCACCAAAATAAAGCAAGCAATACATGCAAAACAATATTGTTTCTGCAGTATTATGAAGCTAAATAACAAAATCTAAACAAAATCAGTCTGAAGATATCTAATGTGTTGTGGGCACAGTAAATCCAAGCCTACCAGGTTTTATCGGATATGCTTATTCTTTACCACTATGCTATTGGGATAACTCCACCCTAAAAATGAACATTTTTGATAAAAAAATCACTTACCTCCCCATGTCATTCCATCTCAAAACCCATTGAAGGTTTGTTTGTCTTCAGAACACAGTAAAAAGTTGACTGCCAAGTAATATGCACTGTCAAGGTCCAGAAAAGTATGAAAGACAGTACTGTATATATATACAGATTTTCAAATTCACTTTCATATTCATCACACCTACTCTCTGTCACCTCAGCCCTGCTGTGTATATCGGTGCATTATCATCCTGATGCATGGCACCACCTTCAGGATACAATGTTTGAAAACTATTAGGGTGCCTATGGTCCTGCATAATGGTTCTCCCAGTCCCTTAATGTGCCCATCTAGTACAAGGGCATTAGGCTGAGGGAAATGCTATGAATGATATTGCTGCTTCAAACTATCACTGATCCAACCTCCATGCCACCTCACTCTAGGCATGCAACAGTCCGGGTGGTACGCTTCTTTGGGTGCTTCCTCCGCGCAGCCTCTCCCTCAGGATGTGGGAAAGACAAAGCTAATTTAGACTCATCAGTGAGCAATACATGCTTCATGCATTGTCAACCATTGGAAACATTTTGGTATTGCAGTAATGAGTGCCCAAAAGGTTTTATGGCTTACAGCAAACCGACCATGTACTGTATAATGACCCTGCGGAGCTCCTCCATGGACAGTTTTACTGCAGAAACAGGAGAGTTATGTACATTTAATTCTGTAGTGAGTTGGAGTAGTCTGAGTTTTATGTTTTTGGATACAATCGAAGTTAGTATGTGGACATCCCTTTTCAGACAGCTTCTCTTGCGTCCATACAGTTACTCCTGTTAGATGTGGTTTGTCCTTCTTGGCTTCATATGCCGACATAACCTTGGATAACGCGGTTCCATGATACATCACAAAAGACTTTGTTAAGTGTTTGGGCTACATCATATATATATATATATATATATATATATATATATATATATATATAGCCAAATACATAATTGTCAATGTAAATGCTAGAGGAAGTTACTCATTTAGTACTATGGGAATACTATATATATCAAAAGTATAGTATAAGCATCTCATATCATATCACTGAGGAATTACCTCTGCCACAGTTTTGTAAATGTCATTCAACATCTAATATATAAAACTCTACAAAAAGAACAGTAACAGAGGAAGTATTGTTTCTGTTTCTCCCCACCATGGTATTACCATCTGTATCCTTATGTAAGTGAACAAGAGAGCAAGTAAGTGAATAAGAGACATCAAAAAGCTTTTAGCTTTTATGATGCAAAACTTTTCTTTCAGTGTTGGGTATTAAATCACTAATGAACAGTGACATTTTTTTTAAATTGTCATTTTGTCATTAGATTTGTAAGTCTTAGCTTTAGTTTTTAATTTATTTAGTACACCAATCTGACCAAACATCGTGAGATTAGTGTCAAGCAAAAGTTAATTGAGCTGAATTGTTTGGGAGTCACGGAGCAAGGTAGTGATTTTTTGACATTGCATGTCAACCTGTGGATGGAGACTCCTAAACCCAATCATCAAGGAACCTTTTATTACTAGTGTGTATATTTTAGCACTTTAAAATTAATTACTAAGAATTTTTTCACCCAGACACTTTTTCCCAGCATGTTCTACAGCCTCCTGCCCCCTCAGATCAACCGCAACTGACTCAGTGTGTTGTTTCCTGGACATAGCGAGGTAGAAACGGCTGCCTTTGGTGCCTGTCTGCGTAAGAATAAGAGAACAAGATGTCTGCAGGTGTATGTTAAATGTGCCATAGGTGGGTGAACACTGTGTAAGGGAGAGGCAAGCAACGGAAGACAACATGAAAACGTACAAGAGACGCCCCAAGTCTCAGTTGCAGCCTCTTGTATGTAGAATTTAGACAGACACTCTCTGACTGAAAAACACACTTTATTCTGTGTGTGTGTGTGTGTGTGTGTGTGTGTGAGTGAGAGAGAGAGAGAGGGCCTCTTGAGATGTATCAAACATTTCCTATACGTAAAACACCGCAGGTGTGTGACAGTGATCACTGAAGAGAAGCTCAGACTGAAAAATATTCAGTGTCAATAAATCATTAATGCAGCTAATAATTTAATAATTGAATTACACAAAACAGCACCTTTCTTACTCTAATGCTATTTTTATTACAGCTGTCATCTCCATTACTTAGAAACTCACATTCTAAATCTTATTTGAATTTTGATTTGAATTCCATTTCTTTATTCTGATTCTAAATACTACTTATTATGCTCTTAATAATTTCTAAAGTGATTGATAAATTCCAAGATATTCTCCATAATCTCTTCTAAAATGATTAGATTATAAAATATAATCTCTCCACTATATCATTTTACCAGACCAAAAACATTCCAACAATAAAAGGGCTCATAAAACTGTAATGATAATTATGGAAACAGCATAAACGTTGGCACTATGAGGGTTTATGCTAATTATTTGGGAACTGCATCTTATTAAAAGCGTAAAGCTACAGCTCAGCTGGTTCAGTCATGCAGTTTATTTCCCCAGGCAACACATGTGTGGTAAAATGCACAATAAATCTTGAAAAGAAAATTGAAAATGCATTCTACACTCATGTAGTAGAGTTTGGACATTTTATAAAAAGCAATAAAGTTTTAAAATGCCCTGATGGTGGATTTGTTTCTTACAAACACATAGCTTTTCTACTTCACAAGATATGATTTGATGGACTGGAGTTGTGTGAATTACTTGTTAATTATTGTGATGTTTTTGGCCTGTTCTGCATGGCACCCATTGACTACAGAGGATTCACTGGTGAACAAGTGATGTAATTCTGCAAGTATGTTTATGCAGCATAAGACTCTTTGCAGCTCAGAAAGCCAGAAGAACAGAACTAGAAAGAAAATATTGTTCTCCTGTCGTCCCTACTGCAGCAAGGAATCATCCTGATCTCTGGAAACTGGCTCTGACTGTTGTACTCCTTGTAATAGTTGGGACCCCTGAAACTGCCAGATAGAGGAGACACAAATCACACGCAATATGACTCCGGACAGCTGTGAAGATCCAGCAGCTCACAGAAAAAAGAGAAAGCATATCTGCAAGACAGAGTTGGACAGCAGCAAACTTGTTCATGTCCTGAGTGTGTGTGTGTGTGTGTGTGTGTGTGTGTGTGTGTGTGTCGTTTGCAAGAACTCAGAGAAACAAGAGAATAATGCAGAACAACAGGCCCGGGAGGAAAAACAAGTGACACAAAACAGTTTTATGCAGCTCATGTCAGAATTGTCACGCAACAACTTCTCAGATTTCGATGCCGAGGTCTGATCATTTTTAGAATAGAAAATGTAAATAAAACCAGAATAAAATAAAATAAATAAATACTATTTCAGTTTTTCTACTTTAAAACTAATTCAGTGTGTTACTTGCCATTTCTTTTTATAATTCATATTTACTGTAAAATTTACTACTTAATGTTTTTTTTAGTGCAATTCTAAAAACAGCACTAATATTCCATTTAATAAATCTGATTCTAAATCTTAGTCTGACTCTACATTCAGATTTTTAGCTCCTGCTTATGCTTAGAATTCTAATATGAAGCCTCATGACGACACTGTTTTGGTATTGTTGTTGTTTTCCCAAACGACGCAATTTATGCGAAGGGGTTAGCGAATCAGAATAGAGGTAATTTGCATATGTAAATAAGCACTTTTACGTCAATAATGCCTATTTCCGACTTAACGCTCAATAACAACAAATATGTCATATTATGTAACTTATTTCACTATTTTAATTACGGGAAAAAATCTAGCAAAAAAACATAACATTACTGATTAACATTCAGAGGGGGAATAAAATACTGCAAAGTTGCAAAACACGGTAAATGAGAAGATGCAAATGCTTTGGTCGTGTTAAGCCAGATATAAACAAAGCGCCACTGTGCTGAGATTATGTATTAGTCAGCTCTTCTGTCTTCATGAAATTATCACATGTTTGCATGTCCTGCCCTTCAGATGCTGTCTGTATTTATCATTCATCTCTCCAGCATATGCACACATATTTCTTTGCCTTGGTTGAGTCTGTTTATCATGCAGCTGGGTGGCATGTGGAGGACCTTCAGAGCCGCAGACGGGTTCTCCTCTGGAGGATTTTTCTCATATGCTTCAAAGACGGACTTCTCCCCACTCACTGAACTCAACAGATTTATACAAGAGGTTCATTACAATAATGTACTCTCTACTGGTGCCAATGAAAAATGTGTAACTTTGGGATTTTGCTGATTCAGGGTTTAAAGGGATCATTGAAAAATAAATCCATATATGAATTTCCTTGACACTGGGAACTATGTAAAAGATGTTTGTCTTTAAAGAAATTATTACTTTATCAACAATAAATAAGAGCCATTTTTATTAATACATAAACGCTTAGTCTTTTCTGTTTTTTTAATACATATCTAAAATAATACATACCTAAATTTCTTTTATAATTTCTAATAAAAATTCAACATACTAAGAACTAAAAGACTCTTCAAAGAAATTGTTTTATCATCAACAAATAATAGCCATTTTCTATTATTAATAAACTCTATTCTCTATTGAACTTTTCTATTTTTTATTTTTTTTTGAAAATGTGTCATTTTGTTTTCAGAAAAGCAGCACAACTTTTTTTCCAGCACTGATAATAAAAAAGTTCATTAATTAGCACATGAATTAGCATATAATCATGCTGTAATGTACATCACAGCAATAAATTACAATTTAAACTGCAATATTATTTGCACTGTATTTTTGATCAAATAAATGTAGTCTTGGTAAGCTTATTTCAAAAATTCTTACTGACCCCAGACAAAAAAATTTACTTGTTACACAATCACATAATTTCCTACATTAACCATTATTTAAGTCAGCTCATTATAACAGAAAAACAGAATTGTGTGTGTGTGTGTGTGTGAGTTGTCTGGTTCAGTGATCTGTCCACTATTTGATATGGATACAAACTGTGAAACAGATTAAGAAAGAAACAAGACTAATATTAGCGTAGATGACATTGGGTTTTAGGAGTAGTGTTCCCGGATCCGGCTGATCTAATTAATGCAGCCTAGCAATCTTAAATGGATTTGAATAATAAAGCGTATTAGTGTGTTGTTGTGTAGGCTAGGTTAAAAGATGTGTCTTTAATCTAGATTTAAACTGGCAGAGTGTGTCTGCTTCCCGAACAGAGTTAGGAGATTGTTCCAGAGTTTAGGTGCTAGGACAGGAAAATGATCTGCCGCCTGCAGTTGATTTTGATATTCTAGGTATTATCAAACAGGCAGAGTTTTGAGAACAGCAGCGGACGGGCAGGACTATAATGTGATAAGAGCTCGCTCAAGTATTGTGGAGCTACACACCATTCAGGGTAATTGTATAAGGTATTAAAATCTATCCGATGTTGACAGAACCGGGCTGATATGATTGTACTTCCTAGCTCTAGTAAGGACTCTAGCTGCTACGCTTTTGGACTAGCTGAAGTTTGTTTATTAGAACAACCACCCAATAAAGAATTACAACAATCTAACTCGAGGTCATAAACACATGAATTAACATTTCTGCATTTGACGCTCCTAGAGCTTAAAAGATGAAAACAGTCTGTTTAATTCAGAGTCTGAAATGGTTTTTATGTTGTGGTGTGCTTAGTGGTCCAAGTCTAAAGGGTCTGGTTTCAAGACTCTGCAATTTTAAAGTTTCTAGAGGTCTAAAGTCTGTCTTTAATGCAATCTAATGGGATTTTTCCAGCCATGCAAATATAAACGCTTAGATTTAATAAGATTAGTCCTTGACATAAGCAATATAAATAGTGCTGCACCACTAATTATGTTATTAAGGTAAGAAACCCTTGAATAACATTTTAAGTGAACAACAATTAGTATTGTAAAATATAGTTTTTAGATAAGCAGAATGAAAAAAAATACAAAGAGTAACTGATCTTTTTTATCTCACAGTTCTCTACTTTTTCATTACAATTCTGTTTACACCTTCTTTGAATTATGAGTTTATATCTTATGATTATGACTTTTCCCCATACAATCCATACATTTCACAATTCAGACTTTTTCCTCACAGAGTTTATATCTAGTATAACATTTTGTCTAATTCTAACGTTACATTATATTCATGGACTTCTGTTTCTGCCACAGAAAAAAAAGGTAACAGATTTTCACAATTCTCGTTTTTTCTTGTATTTTTTGAGTTTGTTATATCTATGATTTTCTCCCTCAGAATCTAGTTTATTTTTACTTTAGTAATTAGTTTTGTACTTTTTATACTTTTATTTTGACTTTTGTTATCGGAATTCTCTTTGTACCTCAAAATTCTACATTTATTTAATTTGTTTTCTAACAATTCTCAGCTGATATAATTTTGACTTTTGAGCTGTGAGTTTATATTTCACAATTCTATCATATTAATTTAAATATTTCCTTTAAATTCTCTTATTTAATATAAAATAGTGATATAAACTCGCATTTCTGAGAAGAAAACCTGGAAATGAGATGTAAACAAGGAACTGCAAAAAAAAAAAAAAAAAAAAAACCAGTGTGTGTTTACATCTTACAGTTCCTCATCTGTTTTTCTCAGAATTGCAACAAATAAAATGTCAAAATTTTAAAGGAAAGAAATTCTCTCTCTGGCATAAACAGGGAAATCCATATGAACCATTAAGTATTTTAAATAAAATAAGAAAGTAAAATAAATAAAGTTAAGTGAAGTAAAATAAAATACAAATTTAATAAAAAGGGAAAACAAAAGGGAAGGAGCTGTGAAAACTACAGAACTGGTGTCAAGGTCACCCTGCAGCCAGAGGACAGATAGCTCTCTCTCTCTAGCTACTGTATCATTCCTTCCACTTGCTTGTTTGTGAAACATTCAGAAGTCATTTGAATGCCAAGAACTACATTCAAAACAGGACAAACTTTGTCTTTTTTCACTCATCTTTCAGCGCTTTCTCTCTGAATAACAATGTAGACCGGAGCAAGCTGAGAGTCGTGTTGCGCTACCGAAAGCCCTTTGGATTTGACCGCCTGGGATGAATATTCATGCTTGCTGCTCCTCCTCCTACGCGCCTTCTCTTCTCCATTCGTTTTCTTTCTTTATTTTTAGGTCAGAATCTAGTGGAGGCGTTCAGGACAAAAACAGCTTCCATTAAGTCTTAACGATCATCCACAAACACACAAGGAGGTGCATTAGAGAGCAGATTCCAGACTTTGCAGTGTCAGCCCGTTTTCGTCCGGCGAGATGCCCTGTCCACTCTGAGCTATTGTCTGGTGTCTAATGAAAGTCCACCACTGGGCCTGGAAGAGGTTTTTGTTGGTTTGTAGAAGTGGACAGAACGCTGAGGGGTTTGTGATCTCAGGTGTGCCTCAGCTCTGCAGTGGTTGCACTTTTCTTATGCCTCTCTTATAATTTAGCCCTATTCACTCCTGCTGAAGAAAGCGGTGTCCGTTGGGTATAGGTTTATTCTCAGTGTTTCTTCAGTTTTAATGTGATAGTTTTATGAGCGCCTCTGGTATGTGATGTAAACAGTTTGCAGTTTCTGAATAAAAGAAAAGATCCAAAAGGAGGTCACAGAAATGTCATACACTTTTATAAACAAAGGTACTTTACTGGCATTGATGACTCCATGAAGAACCTTTAAAATCTTCCTTAAAAGTTTCCATTCCATAAAAGGCTTTGTTATAGTGGAATAAAATTCTTCAGATGATTAAAATAGCTTTTAACAATTTTTTAAAGAACTGCTCACTGAAATGTTTCTTTTGAGAACCAAACATGGCAACGCTGGGGAAAACAGCTTTTGGAGAACTTTTTCAGTTCTTAAAAAGAACCATGTTTCCTTTAAAAATGTAACTGAAGAAACTTTTTTAGCTGAATGGAAAGATTCCACAATTTCGAAGAGACACAGGATAATCTGACAGTGTTGCATCTATTCAACCCTTCACCAACACCGCTCTCTCACTTGTGTGCATTTATGTGTGTTTGGAGAGGATTTGTAGGGAAGAAGGGATCTTATGCTTTCAAATCAGTGGGGAAGCACGATCTGGTTGTCAGGTTACTTAGAGAGCCAGAAGGTTAAATCAACATAGGCCCCCTCCCTACCCTCTTGGGATTTGGCATTGGTGCTTAGAGAGCCCTACAAAACTGCCCCCTTTGAGACCTTGCTGTCATCTGAGTTGAAGTTTCTTTCTATAAAAACCCTACTCCTGACTGCATTTGCCTCAATCAAGAGAGTGGGGCCTGCAGGCATTTTCGGTCTACTAATTGTGCCTGGAGTTCAGGCCAACGGATTACAGTTCAACACTGAGACCCCGGTCTGGCTATGTGCCCAAGGTTCCTACTTCACTCCTTAAGGGGATCAGGTGGAAGTGAACCCGGTGTACAGAGACAAGCCCTAGCTTCACTCTGTCCCGTACGCACTGCTACAGTATGTGGATAGAATTCAGAGCTTCAGGACCTCAGAACAGCTCTTTGTCTTTTAGGGTGGACAGCAGAAGGGCAATGCTGTTTAAAAGCAGAGGATGGCCTCTGGGTTGTGAATGCCTTCACCTTGGCCTGTGAAGCACAGGTGTTGCCTACCTGCTCAGGGTACATGTTCACTCCACTTGTGGTGTCGTGCATCATCCTGGGCGCTGGCCTCGTGGTGCCTCGCTAGCAGACATCTGTAGAGATGTGGGTTGGGTGACTCCTAACACGCTTGCTAGGTTCTATAGCTTGCACGTAGAACCGGTTTCTCCAGTGTTCTCACTCAAATGGGTATTGGCACTGAGAGGCTCAGCGCGCCGTAGGCTTGCGCGCCATCATTACACCAATTTCTTCAGAGAGTTCCCTGCCCGAGCAAACCCTGCACTCTCTAGCACTCTGACGCCAGATGTGGCGAAGCATTTGGCCTTTTAGCTAATGAATTCTTGAAATCTGGGTGTCAGTGTAGTGCCCATAGGAGTAACTCTGTTGGGATCCACGGTACACTTACTAGGGCCGTGTTTTTCCTGGCAGACCATGTTCTCTAAATGATGCATCCTAAGCCATCTCAGAGACTTTCATCATGCATAGGCCCCTAAAGGGAATCACTCCGTGTGCTTCCCAGTGTTATCCAGTCCTACTCTTTGGGTTTCTGGAGGAAAAGTAGTAGAGCCCTGTCCTATTGGCTGCCTTATATGAAGGACCAGGAGGTCTACACAGGGCACTGGAAGGGGCAGCTCCTGTAGCGGTTTGGTAGGATTCCCAGTTTGAAAAGGAACATCTCAGTTACGTATTTAACCCTTGTTCCCTCATGGAGGGAACAGAGACGCTCACATCACGCTGCCACAGCCGGTGTAACACAGCTGAGCTGCCGGGTCTAGCTCGGCTCTCAGCAAAAACATGAATTATGCGTGCACTAGAGCCCTGCATTTAAGCCCAGTTTCAGATCATTTTTGTGAAGCCCTCCTGTTCAAGATGAGAAGGCAGAAAGCACATATTTTTAAAATCACGCTTTGTTGATATTGTCAGTGCACACAAATAAAAGTAGACCCTTTTTTTAATGATGTATTACTGTTACCATTACCAGAGAAAATGAGGATGAAGACTATAAATGCCACTGTCTTTGCTTTAAAAACAAACTTATATTTAATCTAACAAAAAAACTGCTCCAAACATTTATCTAAATTAACTTAATGAAAATAAAACAAAATCACACAAGATAATAATTTTCCCATTCCATTAAAAATGCAACTATTTTAATAGCTAAAAGAGTAGTATAAGATGTTTTGGTAAAGAGGAGAAAATACGGGCTCGGGCCAGTAATTTGATAAGCTGTTGGACACAGGCTGGTCAGGGTCTGAGCGACTTGGGCCAGGGCTAGGCTAGGGCCTAAAGTTGAGGCCTGCAGGGCTCTAGCATGCACCAGAGGCTCACTTATATGTACGCTCTGATCAGCTGCATCTGGATGCAATCAGCTCAAGCCAATGCTCAATTTTTCTGCAAATCCTTTTTATTTGATTGATACATTCAAAATACTCTAATATATTGAGATACTGGATTTTTGAATGAATGAATCTAAAATATATAAAAGTTTTACTTTTGAAATAAGCTAGCAAAAATAAATAAATAAAAATCACTATATTGTAATGTTTTGAGATGCAACCTGTAATGATTTACAATTTGCAAATGGTTTAAGAATTCTCATCTGTGTTTATGTATGCGTATAAAACATGCTTCTGACTTTATTTTGAAAACAAATATCCTGCAAAACCAGCTTAAACCAGCACAAACTAGCCAGACCAAACAAAGAGAAGGAATCCTGCTGGTCTAAACTGGTCAATTCAGCAGGACTGTCTGAGGAAAACAGTATTGATCTAAGATCCCAGACTCCTTCATCAAGACGAAAACTGATTCTAAATCAATACTCACCTCAATCCAGCTTGAGACCCGATACAGTGAAGCGCCGCATTTTCATTGCATTTAGCTTTCCATTACCGCTAAGCAGGAACCTTTGACCTGTAATCTTACCAACATATTGGGTTACAATAGAGAGGTCAGCAAAAGTAAAGTTTGATTGAAATTTAAGTCATTATTCCCTGAAAAATGCCAAGTCATGTTAGGGTCGAATATGCTATAAGACTTGAAATACAGTGCTGCTTTTATAGTGTTTTTCATTAACT
Source organism: Puntigrus tetrazona (assembly GCF_018831695.1). NCBI lineage: Eukaryota > Metazoa > Chordata > Actinopteri > Cypriniformes > Cyprinidae > Puntigrus > Puntigrus tetrazona. Next base: position 9,112,247 of record NC_056712.1, read on the forward strand.
ATTCCTTCACCATATTCAATTCAAACAACTCATCACACATGGCTAACTACTGTAATATACTTACAGGCAGTGTTGGGAATGTTACTTTTAAAAGTAATGCATTACAATATAGCATTATTCCTAAGAAAGTAACTAATTATGTTAGTTACTTTTAATGGAAAGGTGTGACATTATTTTTGAGTAACTTTTAAATATAAGCAGGTTTGACGGTTTGTTTTAATTATAAGATTTTCTATTTATAGGAAATGTAGAAGCCCTTTCACACCAAAAAGGTGTAATGAATTAACCATAAACCGACGGAAAAGTGAATTCAGAATACAGAATACAGGAGGTTCAATACTCTTCATCAATTAAAAAAAAAAAAATGAAGCACAATTCTACAGTCAAATGTAGTAGTCTCCAAAGTCAATAAATGGCAAAACCTTTGAAAAAGTAACGATGATATTTCCTTGTAAATAATCTGATTACACTGCTTACAGGTGCGTATGAAGGTAACTGGCTGCTGAAAAACAAGAAACGTCACTGTTGAACATTAGTGCTGTATGCTATTTAGATTTGAACTTTCAGTGTGAAAAATCATCTCGATCAAGTCTCAAACATTACAGTCGCCATTCATTCACTATTATGCATACTGTCCATTTTAGTCCATTTCTTTGCTGTTTAAGGTAGGACGGAGTGTTTTTAAAGTTTGAGCTGAAGGTAATTGCTCAGCTGGGGCGATTTTCCGCTTCTATATTACTCCTGCTGATGTGCTCCTCCACTGAATAGGATTTGTTTTGGCTCTTATGAAGCAGTATAGACGTTTCATAAGCTACTATTAAACTGTAGCTCTAAACAAAAGGCCTAAAGAGACCCAATCCATCTTCTGCTTTAAATGACTCCAGCAGGCAAATTGTTCCTTCCATTAGATGCCTGTGGTAGCAGGCAGACTCCAGCTTTCTCATTCTTTCTTGGTTTTCTATCACATCAATCTCCCATCGACCGCACCCCACGAGTAATTACAGAGGAAAGCAACGCTTGGGAAAGCAGGTGCTTTATTTGGGAGAACGGTTCAAAGATGCTCTGCTTTACAGCACAATGGAGATGAAAGTATCACAAAACAGGAGCAGAATAAATATTGATCTTTGACAGAATAGAATAATGATGCTTTTCAATCACAACATTCATCCTATTAGAGAAAAACTGAAGACTGAACTGTCTTTAGGGAAAGTACATAAACAAAAGAGAAAGAACTGGCAGATAAAAACGCTATTAACTTACTAATAAAAAGGACTGCTAAAATCAACATGAAACTGAAGTCACAATGCATTTTAATTTTATAATGCAATGTTTCTGAAAGAAGTCTCTCATGCTATCGAGGCTACATTTCAAAAATACATTACAATATATTTTTTATTAGTTAATAATAATATTGTGAAATTTTTCTATTTGAACATATTTTAAAATGTAATTTGTTCCTGTGACGCAAGGCCGATTTTTCAGTGTCTCATGATTCTTCAGAAATCATCCGTATTACCATTATAATGCATTATATAGAGTTCCTGAAAACAGGATAAAATCTAATACAGGTGCAAAACCCGGTAAGATGTCGAAACTGATCACGCTTGAGAATACGATCCAGTCACAGGAAGTAAAACAACGGGGTTGCTATTTTCAGCTGCGATCCGACAAGCACAAACAACAACAAACCAAATAAAATCAAACAGATGAAAACGGACCGGATGGAACACGCCCAGATCTCCACGGTTCTATCACACCGCCAGTTTACAGCTGCATTTCTTGGCGGGTTTTTCAATGAAGTAATGGGTGTCTGCTCAGAGGTGTTCGCCCCGCCCCCGCCAGCCCATCTGCACACTGAGCTCTGCTTAAATGAGGGGAAATGACTATCTCTGCCCGCCATCCTCCGCAGGTGAGCCGCAGCTCTTCTATAAGCTTCATTCTCCTCATAAACACAAACCTTTGGCCCTTGACAGCCCCGTTATTACACTCGCAACACACACGCTACACAGACGTATCCCATAAATCCTGCTGAGGCTGAGAAAGCTGAAAGCTTTTCCAGGTGCTTAAACCTACAAACACACACACAGTTTCAAAAGCGAGAATTTAAATAGAGAAACTTTATCCAGAGAGAGAGAGAGAGAGAGAGAAAGCAGCGCTGAGGCTCACAGCACGTCACATGACGCTCGACTCCTGCAAGAAAACATCTCTCTGTGGGAGAGTGAAGTAAACATCCATGAAAGCCGGAGAGAAGAACTGCATTAAATCATTTACTTAATTCACTTTTTTGTTTTGTTTTTCAGTAAAAACCTTTTTATAGCAATATTTTCACCCAAGAAATTGCATAGGATATTAAGACTTGTTTGCAGAGAATATATATATATAGATACAGTCACTGAAAAACAAATCTTAATTCTTGTTTTAAGAACAAAACAAAGTGTTTAAGCAGAGCACGGCACTAATAACGAAAAGGTCACGGGTTCGATTCACTTTGGAGGATAGTGTCTAGTAAACAAATAAATGCAATGCATGTAAATAAATCTAATATAATTTAGGTTATGCTTAAAACAACAAGAAATGTTTAAAATATGTTTCACAAACTTTCATTGTTGTACAAATGTCTAGATATATTTAAAAACAACACTAAAGTGCTGATCAGGAAGATTTTATGTGCTCTTTTATATGCATACCTGAGATGGTCAAAAGGTCTACCATTTAAAAGCTTGAGCTCTTTAAAATAATTTTGGTCCCATTATATATTAGGTGGTCTTCAAAAAATAAGTACAATGCACTTATTGTGTTCATGTTTTATTGTAAAACATGTTTGCTGCTATTGAGGTGGGGTATGGATATGAAAAGGTTTAAGTGTTGGTTAAGTGTGATTACAAATGCAATTGCAGACGTTAATTACAGATGTAATTACATATATATTTATAAAAATAAGTACAATATAAAAAGTTTGTTTTACCGAATTATTCATTTAAATGTAAGTACATAGTAGTTAAGGCCACCAAATATGAAGTGGGACTGATTTTTTTTTAAGTTTAAAGTCAATAAGGCTGCACAGAGCAAAATACTGTAATATTGTGAAATATTATTACAATTTAAAGAACCGTTATGCATTCGAATATATGTTTAAATGCAAAAATCTTCAGCATCATTACTCCAGTCATCAGTGTCACATGATCCTTCAGAAATCATTCTAATATGCTGATTTGGTACAAAACAAAATAGGATAAAATAAAACGTAAACATTTATCAGAACACAGAATTGGTATCACTATTTGTGCATTAACTCTCATATTCATTTCTAATGCAAATGCGCAACATTAATCTGATCGATCCATTGGTTTAAACCTCACCCCGATTCTCTTCACTCAGTGTTAAAATCTGAACTACTTTCCACAGTCACGATCCGATATGAATCGGGAATGCTTACGGATCTCTTCCTCCTGGTATTACGGACCCATTTCACTTAAAAGTAATCAGAAAAAACACAGACGTCAGCTGCCTGTGTAGGCAGCAAGACAGCTCACTGCGAGAGGAATCGCAAGAAGAGGAAAATAAGGGAAACAACCCACAAGGTAGAGCTGTGGAAAAGTGGGACAAAAACAGAGTATGAAGACAGTATGAGAAAAAGAGGCAGTGACAGTCCAGACGAGAGAGTGTGTCTGAATGTTGTGGAGCGGCTGAGCTCTGCTCAATGACTGATAAGAGCTCAGAGAGCAGGGGGACACAGTCTTTAAGGACACCGGCAGGAGACGGATGGACAGTAAACCACATTAAAAAACACACACTAACTCTCCTGTTCACTGACAGAGAGAGAGATGATGATGGACGGGTAACAGAGAATCAGTCTCGGGCTTTAATTCGAGAGGCTTTCATACATTCTCACATCTGCTGCCTGCGGTCTTGGCCGCTTTCTCAACCGACCCACGACCGCTTCAAAGCAAGCACCGAGAGAGTTAGTGAACTCTGGTTATCACATACCGAGGTCAACAGCAGGAAGTCATTTTAAAAAAAGAATAAAATCCATTATAAAGCATTGCGAAAAAGAATTACGAAAGAGAACTAAATATTAAAGAAATAGTTCAACCAAAAATAAAATCTGGCTAAAAATGTAACCACCTTCAGGCGAGAGATGTAGATTAGTTCGTTTCTTCATCAGATTTGAAGAAGCATTGCATCACTTGCTCATTACATTGGATGCTCTGCAGTGAATGGGTGCCGTCCGAATGAGAGTCCAAACAGCTGATAAAAACATCGCAATTATTTAAAAAGTATTCCGCAATTTCTTATAAACATGCAACTTGTCGCTTCGTAAGCCATTCATGTGAATTACTGTGATGTTTTCCTGTTTGGACTCTCATTCTGACGGCACCCATTAACTGCAGAAGATCCATTGGTAAGCAAGTGATGTAATGCTAAATTTCCTCAAATCTGTTCTGAAACAAACTCATCTACATCTTGGATGGCCTGGAGGTGAATAAATAACTATCATTTTTTGGTGAACCATTGCTTTAAATTAAACAAGAAACTGCAAAACATCAAATAATTCACCACACACCACAAATCTCACAGCAGTAATAAATTAATACTTGTCATACAGCTCTCTGGAATTCTGATTAGTCAATCATAGTATTACATGTTTTTTTTTTTTTTTTTAAATGACTCCAATCGCTCCACGCTCTTTCTTTGCACATAAACAAGTAATTTGAACTAAAATAAATATTTAATGTGCATTTATTTATTTATTTATTTGGTAAGCTGCTGTGCAATAAGCAGAATAATGCTCAGTCGCCTAGTCATGATTGCAGAATAAACACACTTGCTGGGATTTAATTAGCCATAATGACTGAACACTATCCCTTATATAAAACGGAGGATAATCATTCAAATGTGAAATACTGAGCATTTTTAAAACGTACAATTAGTGCAGGGTTTCTAAATCAAGCACTCGGGAACACAGTGTGATCAGAACTGAATCCCAGAGGTCAGACTAAACCTCCAGACTGCGTCCGCTCCAGTGGGACAGACTCCACGCTCTCCACTCTTTCCTGGAGGACGCTTGCAGTTCAAAAAGGCATTAGGTTACAGAATCAACTTCTCCAGCCAATAAAAAGGTCAGAGCAGAGCACGATTCACTGGGAGGAAGCAGACATCTCAAAACGCCCACTTACTTCACGGTATCTGCTACGGTTATGGATTAGAATCTTCTTTTAACAGTTTTAATCTTGAACTGCATTGTCCATCAGCATCCTGATGTTAGGTAACATTACAGACTTCTACATAACAGAAACATAATAAGGAGAAACATAAAAAAATCTATGGTTCCTTCACATTTAATATAGCAAAACAGAAACATCCATACATCACATAATATAAAAAAAAAAAAAAAGAAAAATCGCACAACTACTTTTAAAGTTGATGATAGTAATAAAAAAAATGTTTGAATGTTGAATGATTTCTTAAGGAACATGTGAAAGTGAAGACTGGAGTTTTGACTTTTGCATCTAGGGAATATGTTACATTTTAATATATATTTCACAGGATTAGTGTTTAATAAAGTATTTTAGCCTTTTTCGAAAAACATTTTGAATGAAGGCTACTTTTGAATTGTACCGTATGTCAATAGCATCAACAAAATAAATTAAACAGTCCATAACTATAATGGAAGCTAAACTTAAAACATAAAAAAATTAAACCAGAAATTTGCCATTCAGAGCATGTTTGTTTAATACACAGTCACATGGAGCAGATTGTGACCAATGAGATTTCACTATGAACGGAGCTATTAAGCACAATGTAATGAAAACAGAATGTCACTGATTAATAAGTGACCTTTAACATAACTTGTACACAGCAACTGTATCGAAAAATCAAGAGGCAAAACTGTGAATCAAATATTAAAAAGCATGCAGAAACGAATTACTCCCAATCAGAAAAGGTTTTGTTTTATTACTAACCAGATCTAAGCACTGAGATAAAGAAAACACTTATACCGAGATAAATCAGTTTACAATTCACATTCCCAACAGGCGGATTAAATGAAAACGTCACGTAGCTGTGTTTAGATATGATTTAAAAGACTTTTAAGATCCCTTAAAGCTTTCAAGTGCATGAGGAGTTTACATCTGCTGTGATCTCAGCGAGGGGAGAGTTATTAATGATGCATCTTATCTCGTATTATTCTAGAGGTGAAGCAACGGTCAGGAACGGAAATTGCAAGATACAAAAAGAATTACACTCTCCATTATCTGTAAAGCTTTAGGAAGAAAACTGCATAGAGAATGAGAGAGATTATCATATGTACGCCCCACAAGTCTTCTCATAAATTATCTGCACTATCGAAAAACCTCAAAAAATATAAAAATAATTTAATCACACACACACACAAATGAGTAAAAGTCAGTAGAGCGAGTCGAATCTCCAAGCAAGCTCTGAATTCTCAACGTTGACCTCATTCACAGTAGTAGAATTACCGAAATCCTTCTCCCATCGCTTTTTCTCTCAATTCTCCTTTTGGTACACAAAACTCAACTTCACCGTTTGTTCTGTACCTGAGTTTGGCTTTGGTTGTCCCTTTGTATTCACGGTCTGGCCGAGCTGCCCTGATCCATAAAGGTGAAAAACAGACACACGGCGGTGGTGATGAGGGTGTGCATGGCCTCGCACAAGAGTTTCTGGAGAAAACGCCCAAATGAAAAAAAAAAAAAAAAAGTGGTATCGGAGACTAGTGACCAGAACCACGTAAAACACGGCTGGGATGGACCGCAGGAGAGCGAAGCAGTAGCTGCCATGACCAAGACCCATTACAGCCCTGAAAGAGAGAGAAGAAGACCAGAATAAAGATGTGCTGTATGATGTGTGTCATTATATAAGACTATAGTCATAAAACCATCAGGTTTCATTGACTGTGGTTCATTCCTCAGTTAATGCTAATGGAAAAGCTATTACTTCCTTTACTAACGTTTGATTATGTGTTATGTTTCACGACAAATGTCTATGGTACATTCATTAAGACAAATGCCACCTGCCATGGTCTGATGGGGCAGCCATCAGCTGGTCTAGACGCAATTATTGGACATACTAAAAGATAATGGGACATTAATGAATTTGAATAGACTGGATCAGGCTAGCCTAGACTGTGTTAGACTGGACTAGATGGGAAGGACTGGAATGGACAGGCAGAGCTGGATCTGTGTGGATTTCCAAGAAATTACTGAAATATGCTGCACTTAACTGAAGGGGAGTTTATGCTAGACTGGACTAAACTACTTTAAACTGAACTGGACTAGACTTGACTTGAATGGCCAGGACCGTACTAGTATAGACAAGATTGGATGCCCTTAATCTATAAACTAGACTGAATCTAACAGATTAGACAAGATTTCATTAGAATTAACTCAGTTAGACTGGACTAGAAGGGATTGAACTGGACTAAAAACAAGAAGACTAGACTATCATGAACTGAAGTTTGCTATGCTAGATTAAATGACCTCTAGCACTGTGTTGCACTGTATTGACTGAGCTGATAACACACCTCAACCTATAAATTGGAGTTGATAACAGACTGGACTGGATTAGACAATTTTGGACTGAAATGTATTGGACTGCATAATGACTGACTAGAAAGGGCAAGACTGAACTTGAATGGAGGTGAAGTGGGTTAGATTAAAAGGCCTCAAACTATAACTAAACTGACTTCATTGCAGTGAACTGAACTGTAGATGGTTTTACTGGACCAGACTGACCTATATTGCACTGAATTACTGAATTACTAGTATGGACCGAATTGGGTTAGGCTAGATTAGATGGCCTCAACCTGTAATCTAGACTTTAGTTGATGATAGACATGTTTAGACCACTTTGGATTGAATTGGATTGGACTAGAATTGACTAAAGTATCTTAGGCTAGATTAGGTGGTCTCAATCTATAAACTGAACCGACAGAAGTGTATTATACTGACTAGATTAACAGGGCTAGACAACACTGAACTGGATTAGACTGGACTAGAATGGGCAGGAATGAAAGAAATATAATAGTATGAACAAAAGTGGGTTAGGCTAGATAATGTGGACTTAATATATAAACAAGCCTAGAACTGACGACAGGCTGGATTTATTCAGATTACACTGGATTTAAATAGATTGGACTTGACTAGAATGAGTTTAGGTGGGTTAATCAATTTAACTAGTTTAAATGCCCTTATTCTACAAACTAGACTGAACTGGAGTTGATTTTATTGGACTAGACTGACAGGGCTGACAGGACTGTACTGAACTGAATTAGACTGGAATACAATGGACTGTACTGGACTATAATGGGCAGGCATGAACTATTATGGACCAAAGTGGATTAGGCTAGATTAGATGGCCAAAACCTATGAACTGGGCTGAAACTGATGATGGACTGGTTTGAGTAGGATTGATGGATTTGGACTGAAACGGATCGGACTGGATTAGAATAAACTGAAGTGGGTTAGATAGACTAATCTATAAATGGACTGACTGCATTTCTCTGAATTGAAGTGGAACTAATTTTACCGGACTATATTAACTGGTAAAGACTATATTAGATGAAATGGTCTCAACCATTTAACTGGACTATAGTTGATGACAGACTGGATTAGTTTAAACTATGTTGGACTGAAATTAATTAGACTGGACTATAATAGACTGAAGCAGGCTATTCTAGATTAAATGTCCTCAATCTATTAACTGGACTGGACTAAATTTCACTAAACTAAACTTGATCTTGATTATACTGGACTAATTTGATTAAGATAGACTATATTTAGCTAAATTATGGTTGGGCTAGATTAGATGGTCTTAAACTTTCAACTGGACTGATTTACACTACTTTGGACTGAACTGGTTCAAACTGGGCAGGACTGGACTAGATGGCCCCAACTTATAATAAAACAGCATTGTGTCATTTGAACTCGTTTTTGAACAAATACTCAAGTGTTTCAGCCTGAAGAACAAGTGTTACTCATATGATAGACACCAGAATCTGGTTCCTGGATTGCAGGCTGTTGTATCAGAAATCTTTTCTCTAGCCCCGGGCGAATCAATGTGCGAGCAGGCCGGTCAGCCTTTGACTCGCACTGTGAGAGTTTGGCTTCTCCAAGGAGCGCATGCCCTCATTCCTCGTTCACATGAATTTGGATGTAGGGCAGGTTCTACAGCACCAAACAGAAAAATCTCCATGATCTGTGGACATGAGTCAAAGACATTGCGGCACCAGCCTTGCATTAAAAAAAATGAAAATTTATTGTTGTGGCGACATAAATATTGATAGCCCAATTCCCCAAAGTGGTAAACGCAGTGCTTTCTGTCAATACTGATATGACAAGTGAAACATTAGGAGAAAATAATCAAGCATCCAGCTCCCATCTTTCACGAACAGCGAGCTGGATTGAGCCGGCTGAAGATGCTCCCTGGATGAGCGCGATGGCCTGGCGTGTTTTGTTGTGAGTTTAAACTCATTCATTCTTCCACCCAAAGGGACTGCCGCAGTCTGGCCTATAAAACCCCTCTCACAGGAGAGAGAGAGACTCATTCTGGGAGATTTCCTCTCCGGCGTAATTACACTCACAGATTTTATGTGACAGTGAAAGAGAACTAGACAAGGATAAGTGAGATAGCGGTGCAGGGTTCAACCTGGAAACTAATCAGTGAATTTAAATTACATTACGAGACGAACAAGCAAAAGCCGAAGACTGACAGGAGAAATCACTACCAAAACACATTTAAAGGGACAGTAATTTACTCACCCTCATTTGGTGCCAAACCTGAAACATATGGACTACTTTTACAGTAGTTTAATTGTGGTGTTCTTTTGTGCTTTGGAGGAGAAAGAAAGTAATGCGAGGTTTGGAATGACATGAGAACGAATAAATGGTGACAGTTTTCATTTCTGGGGTGAAATGTCCCTTTAAATTTGATTGTTTTTGCTGTTGTAACACGCACAAATCTTGAGCAATCTTGGTTAGTTTCTACTACTTCTGCAAGTTTTACAAAATATGAATGTGACAGAAAGGACAATATAGTTTACTAAGAGCAGACAGGCTGAAAACACGATGCTCTCTGCTCTGTTGGACACACTATCAATCAATGCATGGCAACTACAACAAAACCACATTTAATAGGGAATCAACCGAGGAACAACATATTGTTTAGTCCAGTTTCAACTGCTCCATCATTTTGACTGACAGGTTGCTTGTCTAAACAGACCGGCTGATTTCCAGACCTGCGGAGCTGCTCGTACTCGCAGTGAATCTTCTGTAAACTGTACAGCCACATCACAGTCCTCTGCCGATTCCCGACAGCACTGCCTAAATCATTTTCCGCCTGTCACAAATATCTCTGCGAACAGAACCGCGGCCCTTCTCCGCCTCACGAGGAGTTTGCCGGGGGATGAAGGCATTTGCAATTCAAATCCACACCTCAGACACTCGGGTAGTAGATTGTTTGCAGGATTCAATATCCCTGAACACAAAGCACCTGTTGCCTCGGAGGAAATGAAATATCTCCTAACAAGCCTCTGTATTTCCCTCTCTCAAATGGATTGTGTAAATGCTCGGCTCAGATGGGGGACGGGTCAGCCGGGCCTGCTGGGATTCCAGAAAGCAGAATATTGATCAAAGAGCATTTCCTGGATTTCTTGTGCGTGTGTGCTGTAGTGACACTGCTGACTGAGCATGCTGAATTATATATGTCAGACAGAACGTCTCACCACTTAAGACGGTCATTTATCAGGCGCTGGTCGGACAGCACTTTAGGGGAAATCTTCGAGCCTCACAGGGACAGACTTTGTAATGAGATAAATAAAGAGTGGGTGGTTCACACGGGCAGAGTTTGATACTCTGCATTTACGTGGGATTACGGGATATGTAGAGTGCATCTACCAGGGTCATGCGAACTGCAAATGCCTTTTAAAGTCCTGAATTTGAATTGAGGAAGTAAAATGGGATGCAAAAGTTGGAATGTGAATGGAAGTTAAATGAATTTAACTTATTTTCAACTGGAAAAGACTGAATAGCTTTGAGGTTTGACAGTTTAGAGCTCTTACAGATGGAATGATTGAGCCAAACATAGATTAATTAACCTACAGTATGTGCTTTATCAGAATCCATGTTCAATTTATTTATTTAATTCCTATTCTTGTCATTCCAAATAAAATGTCAACTTCTATTGCAGCTTATATTCTACCAATTTGTAGAGGTTTTTTTTCTCCTTGAATGTTGCCCAATCCTGACATCACTGACACAAATGCAGCTGTTTATATTGATTTGAGGATCCAAAGAGTGCAATTCAAACACTCCCAAACCATTCAAACAGTCCACTGGTGCGGGATGCTGCTCAAACAACGGCCATCTATCCCACAAACATCCTGTTTCTATCTTTTCTCTAAAATGACACAGTGACGTTTCCTCACAAAAACAGAGGTTAAACTCTTCATCTGAAAGACTAGAAATCTAAGAACCACTTAAAATCGATTTTATAATGTTAGAAACATAATCGCTTTTTTCTATTATTCATACTTCAATCAGTCATTCCTCCAATAATTCAAAATTCAATAATTAGTAGTATTTTTATAATAATAATAATAATAATAGCAATTAAATAACAACTGTCATCATAACTGGAATAGCATACCAGTAAAGGGAGTTTTTATGCACACTTCTATGGATGGCATAATTTAATCTTCTCAAAAATGCAAACAATGTATCATTCTCAGGCATACCTGAAAAAGTGTCATTACAACTGCAAAGTGAAAAAAGGTGGTGCAATACTAAAGTGCTGGTGTAAAAGCAAATAAATAATGCATGCATCCTGTGTTTTATGATAATCAGATATGGATTTCATCACGACTGCACCAGTCTAAGCACTAGAATTATTTAAAATCATGAATATTAAAATTTCATTTACACATGATGAAAACAACAACTCCCAAACCCCACCTAAGACTGTCGTGCCTTTAAAACATTTTTACAGTACGTGAATGCCCTCTGTGTTTGCATACTAAATGAGAAGCAACTCTAATAAAATCCAGAGGCGTGATTTAAAGATGGGATCCTTCTGAAGGATCTGCAGCAGCTACGTAAAGGCTGCACACACACTGCAGCTAAATTTGGCCGTCAGTTCACCTTTTAGTGCTTAATCCTGTTCTGCACACATAGTTCAGTCATTTACGTGAGTCTACAACCAAGAATGTATAATATTAATAAGGTAGTGAGAACAGCATTTACAGAAATTATATTTAATGTGAACAGAACCGGACCGAACAACTAGTTGATAATATTGTATTTAAAAGAATATAAGAGATGAATATTTTCTGCAAGAAATAAGAAAATCACAAAATAAGTTTAGGCTTTGACCTCAAATAGCATTGCCAGACCTCAACAACAAATAGGAACAGGTCTATAATGAACCCAAAAACAAATGGTTTGTCTTAGAAATAAGCCACATAACTCCATAAACTGGACTGATTTTTGACATGAGCCCTAACTGCAGGCCCAAAGATGCTTAGTAAGTGTCGCTTATAATAAGTGGAAAAATAAGTAGTTATTCCTGAAAACTTCACAGTGTATAAATGGCCTTAATCAAAACCAGCAGATTTGACAGATCTTAAAGGGGTCACATAACACCAATTTCCCACAAGCTGATGATTTTTAAGGGTCTGTAATGCAGTTTGTTTTAAAGTAGTCTAAAGTAGTTTAAATGAAAAAAACCTTTTACCTCTCTCAAAAACAGCTCTTTTCAAAACAATCTGTTCTGTGTACTTCCCCTTTAAATCTTTACGAGGTCTGCTGACCCCGCCCTTCTTTTCCAAGGCCCTCTCAGAGGATGTTTATTTAGCCGTATTCAGCCCTACACTTTACACTTTATAGTGAAACTTGCAAATTAAAACAGAACATTTTGAGAAAGGAAAAAAACACTAAATAAAAAATCACTGGGTGGATTTTTATCGTTGTCTGCGCACACTGCCAACACACATTTCAGCTCAAACTAAAAAAGTAAAAGTGCATCTAGCATTATACGACCCCTTTAAATTCTTCATCTGTTCAATAATAACAGTATCTACAGTACCTGTTGTGTATTATCTCATCATGACTGGATGGAAAAACTTTTGAACACCTCGGTGTGCGTGTGGGTGGTCTTACGCGTCCTGATGTCAGAACGCTTTTGCGAAGTCGCGAGGAAGTCTTGAGGGCTGAACGTTACAGTATGTTTTGATGGCAGATTGAACTCTTTTAGCTCAGAAGATCAGAAAAATGTCATTCCTCCTGGAATGACTCTCTTAAAGAATAAATTCAGTGTGTAAAAATCGAGAGTCCAGTACAATCTGTGTGTGTGTGTGTGTGTGTATCTTGGGTGAAGTCTGATTGTCTCGGCATGATTTCCATTATTCATTGTTCTGTGAGTGGCTCTAATTGTACCATCATTACAGCTCTCGAGCTCTAATAACTGCCCCCGATTCCTCATTCGCTTCTGACAGATCACTTCAAGCGCCATTAAAACAATTATCTTAAGAAGACTAGCACTGATTAATATTCCCATAATGCTCTGTAATTACGCATCACTGATATGTGGATGTGGCCTGAATCTTTGAAAACAGTCTTTTTTTTTGTCTGTCTTTTATTTTAAAGTGATACAAATGTTGAGATATTTTAGGAAAAATTCTGCACAAATTTCTGAGGCTAAGAAAAATGAAAGAAGGGGTTTGCTATAAGAAGAAAAGATTGCAGACGTCCCTATTACAGTGAACTACAGAAGCGCTGTTATTGCCCTATAACTCATAAGTAATTTTAAGGTTTTTCACTGCACTGCAGTATTTTTAATAAAAAGCGCACATCGGAAGATTGTTGCAGCATTCTTGCATAAAACTCTATTTAATGAGGGCCATCGTTGAATAAAACACAATGTTCTTTGACTAAAACATTGTAGAACGACTCTAAGAATAGAAAATTTTCCCATAGCTACGAAAATATAGTTTAAATATTTTAGTTATATATATATATATATATATATATATATATATATATATTATATAAAATATTAATATAGTTAAATATATTTTAGTATAATTGGGATCATTTTTATTCATATTTTTTTTATTTTATTTTTTTAATTTTTCATTTTCATTTTATGCGATTTTCAGAAGTTTTGTTATTTATTTTAAATGTCTATTACATATTTTAAATTCGGTTTTGGCTAAATTAAACAATGAAAATGAGAAATAAATTCAATATAAATATAAAATACATTTTTTTCTTAAATATTGTATTTCAGTTCAGCTTTATTCTTTAATTGTGTTAGTCGCCGTTAACAATAATAACCCTGTAACAGGCATGAATTATATATGATGAAACTCCAATCAGAATTTAGAGTCAAAACTATTAGTTTACATACATATACAGTACATATAGGAGCCTTAAAGGTATAGTGTTTAATTCTAAGGGTCAGTGACGAGTCTAACAATGGAAACAGTAAGAAAAATTTGTGTAGGACTCATGAAAACATTATGTTGATATGATAAATATTATAAGTTGATGTGATAAATGTAGCGTCACTCACTGAAACTACCGCAGAAGGTAAAAGTGAGGCACCTGTAGTCACCAGTGCATGAGGATTTTAATAAACACTCCAGATTAAAATAAAAGGTTGTTATTTTAGGACTAGCTTTTGCTGGGAGTTCAAATGAACACATTTAGAAATCATCTTCTCAAGAGCTCAAAAGACCTGTTTGTAAGTAGACCACGTTCAAGATGATTACTGTGTTTGTAAGGCAGCATTCAGCTCCAAACACTTAAGGTACAGGCTCCATTCAGACCGTTCTCCGGCGCTTTCTGCAGTGGTACTGTTTCTGTAGCTCAGGCAAAGTACTAACCTTGACACTAGCAATGCCGAGGTCACGGCTTTTGATTCCTAAATAAAACACACGGACGCATCTACTAAACAACACATAATACACTGCAGTTCAGGCATATTTATAATGTTTGTAAGTCTGTAAGTAATTGAGTCTGTAATGCTCACCAGGAGTGCATTTATTTGATCAAAAATACAGATCTATTCTGAAATATTTTTACAATTTCAACTAAATTCAAATTGAAAACGATTTTCTTTGTGAATATATTATAAATATTTTTGTTATATACGCAAATCACAGTGCTTCCCAACCTTTTCTCTGGCTAATTTTTTACAGTTTTGATATTTGATACACCACTAAGCATATATATGTTTATGCTTATATGTATATTGCAATATATGGCAAAATGTGCTTGAAGAAAAATAATTATAAATTTTTTAAATTCTATACATACATACACACACACACACACACACACACACACACACACACATACATACATACATACATATATATATATATATATATATATATATATATATATATATATATATATATATTTTATTTTATTTTTATTTTTTCAAGCACATTTTACCAATCCCAAACCACACCAATCTTAATAACCACTACTGATTTTGTATTTATAGTTATTCTATAAGACATTTATGCATTAGTTCATGAAGGCTGGAAGTGAAAAACTCCTTATATTCAGGTGTGCAGAATTATTAGGCGTGTTTTCTTTTACTGATAAAAAAAGATGTTTAATTATGCAAGCAGTGTATATAAGATTAGACACTTGCACTTAATTTCTGAAAATCACACTCAACTGGAGTTAACTAGGCTTTGTGGACCGAGTAAAAAAATCAATTTGCAGGTTTATTGTAGCTATATGGGTACTCAGTCTTATTTTATAATACATTTGGTTAAATATCACAATATAAAACATGAAAAGTGAAGTGGTTTCATGAAACATGAAGTGTATTGGTTAAAACTAGACAGCAAAAGACTCTTCTCTGCTTTTTAAACTTGCAAAAACATTAATTTTACAACAAAATGCTGCTCTTATTCAAACATTAGTGCTTTATTTGCTATTATTTTGCGAAAAACTAGTCTTTTTACTATGCGCCACAGCACTTCATTCAGAACGGAGGAGTGATGAAGTTTGATTGACAATTTGAGGATCAGATGGTTTAGTCACAAGCTTTTTTTGAATTCTCTTCATTGGTTAAATATTTTTTAAATCCTAAAACAGACATAACGATGACCAATAGCGCTGATTCACAATGATGATATGACATGGAAGTTTTAGATCATTTTCAATGGCACATCCGACAACCTGTGGCTGGAGAAAACTGCTCTATCAGAATACTATGAGATCATATATCTCCAGTCCCACAGCATGGTCTTGTGTGTGTGTGTGTGTGTGTGTGTGTGTGTGTGTTACCTGTCTCTCTGTGAGCTGAGGAAGCACAGCAGATGACAGGCCCAGAGCAGCGGTCCCGGGCAGGTGCTCAGAGCCGTCAGGAAAATGGCAGGTGCTTCCACATAACTCTCCAGACCCACAAAACCCACGGAGATGTCCACCGTCCCGATGTTATTAGAGTTTCCTGAAGAGACCGGAAAGCATCAACACAACATAGGTTAACGCGCCTGCTTCACATTTCATGAAGACCCAAAAAGAGAATGCGCCAAGGCTGTCTGGAATTACACGAGAGCGAGGGGAAATGATATTTTTGAGTTAACTCCTTTAATAATTTGTGCTAGGGGGCTTTGAAAAGCCCTTAGCTGTAAATATATGCTAAATTCTTGATGAAAAGATAAAAATATTAAATGAAATATTAAATTAAAATAAATAAATGTGGAAGCACATGTCCATAAAAATGACATTTCAATATAATACAGTGCGATTATAAAATCATAGGCAGAGATGTAAATATTAGTATTGTACATTATAATTATTAAATACTCTTTTGGTCACACTTTACATTAGTTGGCCTTAACTACTATGTACTTACACCAAAAATAAGAACCATGAAAAGTAGTCTTATATACAGTATAAATAATTTAAATTAAATTAAATTAAAAATATTAATTCAAAAAGTAGTGTTCATGTTATTTGTCTGTTAAACATCCAACATCAGGACATCAGTAATAATTAATAACACATTATTATCATCATTAGCAATACCAATCCCTATAGCATATACACGAATCCCTATAATAAATCATTTTCAACACCTACTAAAAATAAATTTTCAAAAACTTCAATGCAATTTGACCAACATTAACCATCAACATATAAATTAGTCATAAGTGTCTATATTAATATTAAAGATGTCAGGCGCAGGGTTGAGCTGACAGAGGAAGTTTGGAAATGGCTGATATAAACAGTAGTGAAGTGATGCAGCAGAGGCTTGAGGCGTCCTGCAGTTATTCAGGTGAGGTGAGAGCAGCGCCGTGTTTCTAGTCTCCGCTGACAGACTCCAGTCTGAGGGTCCCTCGGCTGATGGACGGATGAGGAAGAGGGGAAACAAACGAACAGATCCTGCTCTTTCCTGTCAGCGGCTCACAGGAGGCTGTGTCTGTCAGAACGGGCAGAAAATCCTCCTCCTCAATCTCTCTCCTCTCGCCTCTCTCTCACTCCCCATTACTTCATGCTAGTTTGCAGTGTCAGGGTGGGCGGGAAAAAGGGCCTGGCCTGACAAAATGAGCTAAATCAATGTGACAATTTACAATTAACAATCACCTCCACCCTGCTTAACGACTAGAGAGAGGGAAAATATATCCGCTCTTTGACAGTTCAGTTGCATTGACCCTGACTGTCCCTCGATGATGATGTCATTGTCAAGCCCATAATTCCATGCTCGGGTGCTTTAAATGATAATTGGCCAGTAAAGCATCATTTATGACCCTCACTTACACACACACACACACACATCTCAACTCAGCTCTGATTTGATTTACTCTCAACTTCTCACTATAAAACTCATTCTTTTGACCAGGTGTATAAACCGTCCATCCATCTGTCATCAGCTAGGTTTTGTGACTTTTATGCCACGTCTGTCAGTTTTGAGGTTATATATACTAAAGGTCAAAATGTTGACATTTTTAAAATTACAGCAACTACATTTCTGAAATATTACAATTTAAAATAAATAATTGTTGATATCTTAAGTTTAATTTCGCCTTGTGATGTCTTAATACTTCTTCATGTAAATTGTGATACACTGTTATTCATCATATACTCTTTTCTCGGCTGTAACAGCTGGCTAGAAAATGTGTTTTTAAAAATGTCTCCAGCAGCAGCAGCTGATGATTTTATGGTTGAACTGATGAAATACGCAAAGAAAAGGCCTGCGCATTTTGCTGAGTCAAGATTCAATAATGAAATCTGAAATGAATGGAAGAATTGTGCTGTCGTCATTGTTTACAAGACTATATGGCTTTTTCACACTCATTTTTGTTTGTTTTATTTCACAAATATATATATATATATATATATATATATATATATATATATATATATATATATATATATATATAAAAGATATTATTAGTATATATATATTTTATATATATATATATATATATATATATATATATATATATATATATATATATATATATATATATTGTGACGAAGCGCCCCGAGGATCGATCAGCGTTGCCCTGGGAACAAACACGAACACCTACACCAGCCACTCAACGACGGATTCGCCACACCTGGAGCTCATCAGCCGCGGGCCAGATAAGCCCGGCCAGGCGACGGCTTCAGTGAGCCACGAGACTGGAAACGCAAGCTAACCTGTTGTCTCTTTCTTTGTCTCCCAGAAGCTACAACGTGACGGGCCTGCCTGAGCTACTTCCCCTACTACCTCACAGTGGACTCCTCACGTTACTAAGCACGGAAACACAGAGACGACTCACCGCTGCACTCACCGGATTCACCGCTACACCACCCGGACTCACCGCCGCACTCCTCGCACGGACTCACCGCCACCTTCTGTGTATTGTCTAATAAATACACACCTCCGGGTTTTCACTGCACCTGTTTCTCTTGTGCTTCCTCTGCCTCGCCACAAGTGGTGGAGAATGCGAGCAGTTTTTAAGCGCAAGAGAACGGAGGAAACAAAGAGAAAAAGGAAGAGCGCTTATCGCCGCCTCTATTAAAGGTTCCCACAACATCAACTTCTCTCTTTGTTTTCCCAGGCAAGCGCCGCTTCCCGGCGAAGATGGAGGAATTCTCCAACGCCTCTCAGAGGTTTCCATTCGCCAGCAACAGATCGTCGAGCATTTGGCTACCCGCCAGAACGAGACCGAGCAGGAGCTCGCTGCTCTCCGCGCGCCACTCAACCACGCCCCGTCCGTGCCTGATCCCCGGATGCAAGCCACACAGCTGCTACCCAAAATGGCCGCCAGCGATGACCCTGAAATATATCTCGAGATGTTCGAGAGCGCCGCAACCACGGAAGGATGGGACCGGAGGGATTGGGCACGCTGCGTTGGCCCCGCTGCTGTCAGGAGAGCCCCAGCGCCGCTATTTCAGCATGCCGGCCGACCTGACGAATGTATACGACGACCTAAAGAGGGAAATCTTGGGCAGGGTCGGTCTATCACCGGTCTGCGCAGCCCAAGCCTTCCAAGAGTGGGTCTTCCAGTCTCGCCAGCCGGCAAGGACCCAGGCCGCCGAACTTACTCGGCTAGCGCAACACTGGCTCCTGGATGGGACACCAACCCCCGCCATCATTGTGGAAAGGGTGGTGATAGACTGCTCCCGCGGGCTCTCCCCGGAATTATCGGGCAGGCGGTCGGTATGAGAAACCCCAAGAACGCTCATGGAGTTGGTTGAGGCGGTCGAGCTGGCGGAAGCCGCGCAGCGTCGAGAGGCCGGGGAGCGGGCGCCATCTTTTCCCCGGAGGGTGTCCCAGGAGCGACGCGCGCCGGAGGGCACCCGGCGACCGATGGAGAGGGCGGCGGTCCCGACCGTGAGAGATGAGCCGATGCCAACCGAAGAGGCTTCCAACCTCTAGAGCGTGGCTGGCAGGCTGCAGTCTCCACCGGAGCTTCCCGCCGCCGCACCGGAAATCCCCATCGGCCTGAATGGACGGAAGTTCAGAGCCCTCCTTGACTCTGGCAGTACCATCAGCCTGGTTCAGTCCCGCCTCCTACCCCGCGCACGGAACCGCGGAAACGGCTGCCACTGACCTGCGCCCACGGGACACCAGGAAAGTCTCCACCCGCCTCATCACCGTGACGACGACAGGAGGAAGCTGGCCCCTGGAGGTGGGCCTCGTACAGGACCTGCCGGTACCAATCATCCTCGGGCGGGACTGGCCGGGTTTCCCGAGGAGGCGCTACACACCGCGACACAGCCTGTCAGCCTCAAAGCCCTCGCCGGAAGAGGCGAGGGGGAGAGGAAACCGCCGCCTGCCGCTCTCCTAGCATCGGACAGCGGAAGAGATGGTGAGTCCTCCCGAATACTACTAATGTATTCTTTGATGTGTTCCAACAGGTAGTCGGAGGGGGCCTGCTCGGCCGGGCTCAGCGGAGGATGACCGGCTCAAGAATTGCTGGAACCAGGTACATTTCATGGATGGAGAAGAGACGCGGCCCGGCCCCCATCCTCTTCCCCATTTTATTGTGGAGAACGGCCTACTCTATTGTGTCGCCCAGCGGAGGGGGAGGAGAACGGCTCCTGGTGGTGCCCCGAGGGAAAGTGGACACCATCTTGGAGGATCCGGGACCGCTTCCACTGGCCGGGCTCGACGGAGATGTGAAACTGTTCTGCCAGGCCTGCCCCGAGTGCCAGAAGACCTCGCCCGCCACCTCCCCTAGTCCACTTATCCCGCTGCCCATAATCGAGGTGCCCTTCGAGCGCATCGATGGATCTGGTGGGCCCGCTGCCGAGGTCTGCCCGCGCCACGAACACATCCTGGTGATCGTGGACTACGCCACCCGGTACTCGGCCATCCCACTCCGCAGCCACCGCCAAGGCGACGCCCAGGAGCTCTTTCACCCTGTCCACCAGAGTGGGGATACCCGGGAGATACTGACCGACCAAGGCACCCGCTCATGTCCCGAGTGATGGCCGACCTCTGCCGGCTGCTACGGATCCAGCAGCTGCGACCTCAGTGTACCACCCCAGACGGACGGACTTGTGGAGCGGTTCAACCAGACACTGAAGCAGATGTTGAGAAGGGTTGTCTCCGAGGACAAACGGGACTGGGACCAGATGCTCCCCTACGCCCCTCTTCGGGTGCGAGAGGTGCCCCAGGCCTCCACCGCTTCACCCCATTCGAAGTTGCTGTTCGCCGACAGCCGCGAGGCCTGCTGGACGTGGCAAAAGAGGCCTGGGAGCAGCAGCAGCAGCCGGATGCCCAGAGGTCGGTCGAGAACACGCCCAAGCCATGC
The DNA here is from genome assembly GCF_018831695.1 of Puntigrus tetrazona. Taxonomy (NCBI): domain Eukaryota; kingdom Metazoa; phylum Chordata; class Actinopteri; order Cypriniformes; family Cyprinidae; genus Puntigrus; species Puntigrus tetrazona. The sequence goes on from NC_056712.1 coordinate 9,133,533, forward strand.
GGGACCGAATTGAACGGGTGATGCCTCTGCAAGGGAGCACATGACGCAGGCCCAGCAGCAACAACAACGACACTATAACCGCCCTGCACAACCCCGGAATTCCAGGTCGGCGACCGGCCATGGTACTAGTCCCCACCAATGCTTGCAAATTCCTGGCCACCTGGCAGGGTCCATATACCATCCTGGAAAAGGTTGGCCCGGTTATTTACCGAGTCCGCCAACCAGACCGTCCGACGCACCGAACAAATATACCACATTAACTTGTTAAAGAAGTGGGTGGGGACTAGGGAACACCTTTCCACACTCGCCATTCAGGAGGGCCCGGTCGTCGACACCAACGCCTTGCTCGCTTCCCGCACAGAAGACGGAACTCCAACATTTGGTCGGCCGTTCTCGGATGTGTTCTCGCCCACGCCCGGGCAGACTAACCTCCTCCAGCACGATCCGGACTCTCCCCGACGCCATCGCCCGCAGCGCCCTACCGATCCCTGAGGCTCGCCGGCGAGCTATTGAGGAGGAGGTAAACCAAATGCTGAAGTTGGGGGTGATTGAACCATCGACGCAGCCCGTGGTCCAGCCCCATCGCCCTGGTTCCAAAACCGACGGCACCCTCCGCTTCTGCAATGACTACCGCGCGACTAACCAGGTCTCCGAGTTCGACGGATATCCCATGCCCCGTGTGTAGACGAACTGCTGGAACGCCTTGGAAGGGCCCGGTATATCTCCACCCTCGATCTCACCAAAGGATACTGGCAGGTTCCGCTGTCAGAGGAAGCCAAGCCAAAACGGCTTTCCACCCCCCGCGGCCACTGGCAATACCGGTCCCTTCCTTCGGTCTACACGGGCACCAGCCACCTTCCAGAGACTAATGGACATCTTACTCCGACCCCACCAACAGCACGCCGCAGCCTATCTCGACGACCTTGTGATTCACTCTCGAGACCTGGGAAGACCATCTGGAGCGCCTGCGGAGGGTGCTTCGGGATCTTCGACGGGCTGGACTCACCGCCAACCCCAAGAAATGTCACCTGGCGCTCTTCGGCGAAGTACCTGGGTTACCGAGTTGGCGAGGACTGATCCGCCACAGGAGAGTAAAGTCACCGCGGTCCAGGAGACCCCAGGCCCACCAACAAAACCCAGGTACGCGCCTTCTTGGGGTTGGCAGGGTACTATCGTTGTTTCATCCCCGACTTCTCCTCCATAGCCGCCTCTGACAGACCTGACCAGGAAGGGGCAGCCTGAACGGGTTCTGTGGAACCCCGACGCGGAGGAAGCGCCCAGAGGATTAAGGCCGCACTCACCTCAGACCCTGTCCTGAGAGCCCCGGACTTCGGCTGCCCCTTCCTGCTACAGACGGATGCTTCTGATGTGGGTCTGGGAGCCGTGCTGTCCCAGATCCAGGAGGGTGAGGAGCATCCGGTCTTATATATCAGTAGGAAGCTGACCCCGCCGCCGAGAAGAACTACGCCATGGTGGAGAAGGAGGCCCTAGCCACAAGGCGGGCAGTCCTGGAACTGCGGTACTACCTCCTGGGCGGGCGGTTCACCCTACTTACCGACCCACGCACTCTCCAGTGGATGGCCAGGCCAAGGACACGAACGCCAGGGTGACCCGCTGGTTCCTCGCGCCCAGGACTTCCACTTTGACGCAACACCGCGCGCCGGACAGCCAACGCCAACGCCGACGCCTATCGCGGATGTGGTCGGCTTTTGCAGGTCTGTCAGGGTCACCCCACCCACCCCAAATTTCCCGTTATTACGCTCTGCTTTATCCACCAGGACCAGGACAGCGCTTGGGGGGAGTGTGACGAGCGGCCCCGAGGATCGATCAGCGCTGCCCTGGGAACAAACACGAACACCTACACCAGCCACTCAACGACGGATTCGCCACACCTGGAGCTCATCAGCCGCGGGCCAGATAAGCCCGGCCAGGCGACGGCTTCAGTGAGCCACGAGACTGAAACGCAAGCTAACCTGTTGTCTCTTTCTTTGTCTCCCAGAAGCTACAACGTGACGGGCCTGCCTGAGCTACTTCCCTACTACCTCACAGTGGACTCCCTCACGCACTAAGCACGGGAAACACAGAGACGACTCACCGCTGCACTCACCGGATTCACCGCTACACCACCCCGGACTCACCGCCGCACTCCTCGCACGGACTCACCGCCACCTTCTGTGTATTGTCTAATAAATACACCCTCCGGGTTTTTCACTGCACCTGTTTCTCTTGTGCTTCCTCTGCCTCGCGCACAATATATATATATATATATTATTTTAATTAATGAAAATTATTTTTAATAGTTTTATTAAAAATAGTAGCACTGCAACAGAAAGTCAAGAGAACTAACTATAACTAGAAGAACTAACTATACGGCATTCTCCATTAAGTCTCAATGGTGATCTTACAACAACGATAATGCAAACATACCAAGCTTCATCTCCAAATTAGTTACAATAAGCCTCCAAAGTAAATCATTCAGAAATCCAATGTGAAAACTGTTTCAGCTCTTGATGTAATCAAACTTGTGTTTAGGCCGAGCGATCGAGCTCAATGTGTGAAAAAACCCCGAGAACAACGAAAGTGCAATTAATAAATCGATACGCATATTGGAGAAAACCGGACCAGTATTGTCTTCACTAAACGAAGACATCCTTAAAGATGTTTTCTCATCATTACCTGAAAGTAGAAGAAAGCCTGGCCAACCAGTAGTGCATGATGGTAGTCTGGGCGGCATCGTAGTGCAGCTTCTTCCAGATGAACTGAGCCATGACGGTCTGGATGAGCAGACAGCAGGCCAGCGTGGGCAAATTATGAGCTCGGAACAGCAGAGCCACCAATAACACCACCCCGCTGTACACCTCCCATAATCCTCTGCTCTTCAGACGCACGCTGTCCACCCCCGACGACATCACCTGCGAGCGCAACAGGTCCTTCACGCCGGTGAACAAGATGCCGAGGACGCAAACGTGAGACGAATCGCGCCGACGGTTCCTCTGAAAGAGAACGTGAGAAAAACAGAAGGAAAGATTCTTGTTTAGGCTCATCAAAGATGCTCGATTTTCACCCGCTCTCTTTCTTACACACGGAAGAATCAATATCGACTTGCAAGCAGCCTTTTGTTTGATAGCTCGCCTTCGCGCTTTGAAGTCTGGAGAGAATCGATAACAGCGAGGTTCGGTGCTTCGCAGCGGGAGCAGAAGTTACTTATTATAGCCCACAGGGGTCAGTGGGGTCGCCTGAGGAAATCAGCAGAAACTGCCTAAAAGACCACCTACTCGCTTTTGACAATGTAGTAAACGCAGCAAAACTGCCAGGACAATATCAGGTCAACATCAGATGCAGAGATTATACAGTACGCAAATATACCGAATAAATGCTTCTACTGTCAGGACAAAGCACGCTGAAGCCATTTAATGGGACAATATACAGTACCATGTGCTAAACTAGATCTCATCATGATGTTGGCATTACAGTATATGTTATGATTTAATCAGAGCAGTATTTCCAGGTCAAGAACATAGGTTTTGAAGTGCCCCGTAATGGATTTAGTGTAATCTCTCAAAAGAAAGAGTTGACTCCGAAGCACTGAAATGAATCGTTTTAAAACGAAATCCCAAGGAACATGAAATATTCGTTTTAAAAATGACTCGTTTCAATGATTCATAGTCAACTCTTTCTTTCCATTTCAATAACTCTTTTCACGTTGGTCTGAGTGAAAATGCTAATTCATTCTCTGCCACTAGATGCTGCTTTCGGAGGGGTAAAAATAGCGCTTTACCCGGTAACACGAAACACAGCTTTATCAGGCGTTAAAGGCATGAGGAAATGAAAACGACACCAATCATCTCACAAGTACGGTTAAAATAAATGTATATTATTAAACAAAGAAATTTTTTTTCCTTGCATGCATGTCAGCCTGTTCTTAGGGATTCTTAGGGAAGCAAAAGATTAACCTTTTATTACCCATGATAGGGGCATTTTAACATTATGATGCCGTTCACATGAGTACTTTTTAATTTCTGTATTATATCTTAGTTCAATCACGTTTTTTTTTAATATTTTGTACTTCTATTGGATTTTATGGTATTGAATTATATGTATGCAGAGAAACTTGCGATATTCTCTATTCTCTATCATATTGGCAGATATGACACACTATTCAGTGCATATTTGTGTTTGCGCTCAAAACATTTCTGTTTACATCGTGTTTTTTTGCAGCATTGAGCAGTGTAGCCAATCACAGACATATCTGTTGATTTCATTCAACGTAACTGCCAATCGGAGGCGTTTAGTTAGAATCAACAGTCTTTGTCCATGCAAGCTCACAAATCCTCTCATTATATCAAAAAATTATGAGATGAACTGAGAAGAGATTGCTCTCTTTGTGTTCTAGGCAATAATGTATTTACAAATTGTATAAAACCTTTTTTTTCTGGGAACACACACACGGCAAAGTTTCCGGAATGACATCTGCGTATTTATGTGGGGTTTACACTTGAAAGAGCAACGGACAGGACAAAAATATAATCGACATGAAAATGTATGCGCACCGAGGCTAGAGCACATTCACTAATTTCTGAAGCACCCTCAGTATTTAATTCTGGAACCGAGCCTGAATAAAACTGTGTTTGAGCAGTTTTCATTATCAGTAGCTCATATTTAGGCGATCACACTGACTGTTATGCTTCAAAAAAAAAAAAAAAAGGAGGATATTAGTTATCGTAAATCATTAATCCTTAATGCATGCCGGCTGCATCTGTTACTTCTTGCATCTTTTCATTTCATTTCATAAGTGGATTGTTTGGTTTCATTTAGTCTAAATCTCCGGTATCAACATTATTTACCCGCTTTGCATGTATGGAATAGTTATGAACCACTAACTACCCGTTAACCAATCCACAGCCATAATTCTAAACTAGTTGTGCGGTACCAAATGTTCCCACTGGAGGAAATGATTTCCGTTCCATCATTTTTGATGTCATTGTCATGTTTTCAAAAGGTGTTCTAAACAACTTATGTCTGTCAATCGATTGCAACATCAAGAACTTTTTGTTAACTTAATTTACTATCCTTGAAAAACATAATACAAAAATCTGAAACTGTATTTCAAGACCATTGTTAGCTGTGATTGATGTAATTTGTAAGGGCTCAGCCATGCACATATTACTTGCACTTTTATATATAATAATGACATTTTCTTTAATTTAATAATAAACAGCGTATATATTTAGCTACATTATATATATATATATATATATATATATATATATATATATATATATATACACACCTAAACACTATTTTTTATTAAATTAATGTCAATTTCATTACTGTAAATGTTAATTCAGTAATGTGTGATATTGGTTGCGTTTATTGTTACTATATGATCAACTTTGATGCTGTCATCATTATCATAGTTAACTTTTTTCTTTAAAAAAAAAAAAAAAAAAAGGTATAATAGCAAATAATACAATTTCAAAAAAATGTGCAGTATAGGGTGACAAAACTACAATATAAATGGCTGTTTCAAATTGTCATATTGTACAAATGATCATTTCAATAGATATCAATTTAAGAATTTGTTCCCACAACTTATTAACTGATTATTCATTCTCTCTTTTAGTTAAGTCACGCCCATGATTAAACTAAATTATTCAATGTTTTATTTAATTCATGGCCACATTATTTTTTTTTGGTTGCATTAAAAAGTCCGAATCATTTTAGCGAACTGGTTTATTGTAATGATTCACAGATCAAATCAAACTTCATCTCTGCACAAAAGTCTAGAATTATTTGTTAAACGTTTTTAATTCTATATCTGTTTTTTTTGTGTACATTTATCTTTTCATGTGTAACGCTGTCACTCTAATCAAAATCCATTAATTTGAAACCCTTGTTCTTAAGCTAAAAATACTCCTCTGATTAAATGATATTATGCAATCCAATTATGACGATCTTATCTAGTTCATCATACAGTGCACTGCCCCCTTGAACAGCTTCAATGCACTTTGCTTGTCTAGTGCACTTTTTCCAAAGGGCAGCGTGACTGTATGTACTTTAACTATGTTAAATCAGGAGTCGCTTGTAGCTGGAGACTCTACAGTTTCACACAACACTGGATCAGTCACATTAAATGTGATTAGAGCAAAACAGGCGGGGATTTCAGCAATTTCCCTGGAGAAGAAGGAAAATCTCATCATTTTTATTGCCGCTGTTTCTCTGTTCCTCTTCACTGTAAATAAGCTCCATCAGAGAGCAAACTACATCTGCACAAAACACTTTAATCCAGCACGCGTTACCATGCCAACCAGAACTTGGCAACGGCACGTTGTTCCCAGGCATGGACGCATATGCCGAGAGAGTGACGCAGCAGGAAAAGTGACGGCAGGAGAAAATCATCAGAAGCGCACACACACGCACACACACACGCACGCACGCACACACACACACACACACACACACACACGAATACAGACGCTTTATTCGCTTTAACATGCACAAATGTGCAACAATTAGATTTGTGTTTCATTACAATAAAGCCACCTGCAAAGCTAAAGCTTAGGTCAATAAACTGTGAATTCTATTTTAAGGTTAAAAAGGAGTGTTTCACATGAAAAATAAAAATACTGTAATCATTTACTCTCTTGATATGTCATGTCTTTTTTTGTATTATTTATAAATTCATTCAGTAGGCCAAGCTATTTGTTTAATCAAATTGTTTGTTTATATTGTCGTTCATTAGATTTTTTTTCTTTTATTTTGTATTTCAACAAGTCTTTCATTTTTTCCAATTATTTGATCTTTCTTTTCTTTTCTTTTTTTTTTGGTCTTTGTTTTGGTATTTTCTTCCTTTGATCTTTTCTCCTCATGTGTTCACACAGTTTTGGAGTTTATTTATTTATTCAAAATATTTTTTCCGTGTGTTTTTTTTTCTTTAGTTCGTTCTGTTTATTGATCTTTCTTTTTGTTTGTTCATTTGTAAATTCCTGCAACTGTTCAGTACTTTATTTATTAATTCAGCCTAAATATTTGTCCGTTTTCATTTATTCTGTTTTATATTATTATTTTTATTTATTCCCTTATTTGGTTAATAAAATAGTTCGTTTCACTACAAACATACAAAAGCTGTCCCGGGGGCCTGTACTTTTTCAAAAGAAGCACGTTTGTCCCTAAAGTGTACATATTTGAACCTAATAGAGACAAAAGTGTGACTTCCTGTGCGCAATAATGCTGCTCACCAAAAGAATAAGTTAAATACATTTATGAACTCATAAATCATATTTATAAAAGATTGGACATTGTTTGCTTACGCTCATTACATAAAACACATATTTTTTTTTCTGTACAACACAAAATTAGACTCTGTTTATGTAATATGTTTGCACTGCTCTTTTCCAATCTCTCTGAAGACATACAATACATGGAAAAGAGCAGAATGAATCATTTTTCAACATTTTAGTTCAACAAAAGAGAGAAAGTCACACCGGGTTTGAAATTACACGAGGGACAGCAACAAAGTGCCAAGCAGTTTTAAAAAGCAATTGTGAACTAAAACGTAAGAAACGAGAGCTAAAAGCTAAACGCATTAGCATGTCTTTGCCTGGAGAAAGAAAGCAGATGTTCCATTATGCTTTATTTATCTACAGAAACTCAATCAGAGCGTGAGAAAGAAAGAATGAGAGCGATTGAAAACGTGAGTGTTCATTCACGTTTGGTGTTATTTATACCGTACCATCACCCAGAGAGAAGAATGACCATAAAACGCTGAGGAAAAAAATCTAACGTAATAGAGATAAATAGAGCGATGTGGCAGGAAAGAAATAAAGACCAAAGATTTGGAATAAATAAATAAATAAATATTGAACACAATTTAATACACTTTGTGTGTATTAAATTACTAATTATTAAATTATTGCGTGCTGCATGTTTTTACATTGTACCTGTATTTTTAAAAATGCCTACACCTCAACAGCAGAAAAGTGTTTTGCAATACAATTTGAGCATAATAAATGCACTGCAATAAAGAGTGACCAATCAATCAATAAGTAAATAAACAAAAATAAAATTGAATGATCAAACAACAAAAAAAAAAAGAAAGAAAGAAGACTGATAACCAATCAGGCGCTCCTCGCAGACCCCGCCCTTTCAGTGAGAGCCAATCAAATGGCCCATTCAGTAACAGGGTGTTGTTAAAGCAGCTGGAATACAGTTTGAACACAATAAATACGCTGTACTTATTTTCTGATGTAAGTACATAGTAGTTAAGGCCACCTAATTTAACAATAACTAAACAAACAAAAAGACAATCAATCAAACAAACTAATGAACAGCAAGAAAAACGAATGAAAGGTCAAAATAATTAAGAAAGAAAGCAAGAAGAAAGAAAGAAGGAAGACTGAGCACCAATCAGGAGGTCTTTCTCGCAGAGCCCGCCCCTTCAGCGAGCTCTAACCAAATGGTGTTCTCCCAGACTCCGCCCCCTCAGACAAACCAGCTCCACTAAACCGCTGTGGATGAACGGGTTGCACACTTAAAGGACTCTGTATTTCTATAAAGTCCATATATAGACCTTTACGAAGCGTCACAGAATGAGTAAAAGTAACATCAGTGCACTTGAGTTCACTGGAGTCAGCAAAAGCTTCTCAATAATAAAATAAAAAAACAAAAGCCGCCCTGGAATCGTGTTTTACTACTAAACTCAGGTTCAACCTGACAGTGCGCCTTGAACAGTTTAGAAGCCGATAACCTGACCAATAAACTAAACCTTCCAGCAACAAATAACAGGGAAAGTGAAGACGCTGCATTAATCCGGACATATCTGATCCTCGACATTACAGCAAGCAAGGAAAGCAGCAGCGTATGCACTTTCACAGTGCTGCAACACGCATATTTAAATGAGGTCAATCTTCATTAGGCAAAACCATGCAAATGAGGCTAATTCTGCAACGTGCTGGATTCACAAGCATTATACACCTTGTAAACTGTGCCAAGTCCACTAAAAAAAACCTGTGCACCCTTGCTCTCAGAAACTGTGCAGGTCTTGCCAACCAGACTGAAGTTGGTCCGTTTTGCATTCATCTGCATATCGTTAATCTCTGAGTTCTGCCAGCGATTCACTCGGTCTGACGGCTTTCAGTCTGGCACCGAAGGTGTGTAAAACGCACTAAAATAACAATAATATCTGTGTGTGTGTGTGATACGTGTGAAAGAGAGGTGGTTTAGGTTGCCAGATATTGCGTCAGATTTAAAAATGTCCGCTCTAATAAAGGAAAACGTTGAGCAAGACCGTGGCCGGCGGTCTCCAGACAACAGACCCCACGCGCCGCCTTACATAAACTCAATAAATATGCTGAAGACACGAAATGTCTGTTTATTTATTCATTCACCCCGTCTTTCTGTTTTATTCAATTCCAGTGTTGCTGATCTGTTGTGCCCGCAGCCGTCCGTCTGCTTTTGGAGGAAATGAGAGAACTATATGACCTTTCACCTTAGAGCACAGCACTTCGACTTAAGAGTCAAGCAGGTTATCGTGATCAACATAAACACATGCAGAAGTCCTGCCGTTATTCCTTGGGTGTGCTAGATGGTTGTTAGGGTGTTGTGGGTGGGTTGCTAGGTGTTGAATTCTGATGAATAAATAAATTAGGTTGAACAACTGCAGGAGTCCACAAGTGAATGGATAAACAAACAAACAAGAAAGAGAGCGGAAGTTAAAATAATCACATACTTAAGTACTTAAATACTTACATTTAAGTACTATTAAGTAATATTAGGATTAATATAATTTTTTAGGATTAGGATTGGGTTTTTGTGCAAAAAATGCAAAAACTAATAATGAATATACCGAATAAATGATAAATAGAAATAAAATAATATACATTCATAAAATGAAACCAATATAAATGCTGCTAGGGTGTTGGATTCTTATAAAGAATGAAAAGCGAATGAATGAATGAACAGAAAGAAGGAATGATCAAAAAAGCAAACTAACAAAAATTAATAAAAAATTAATAAAAAATTAATAAAAAAACACACACAAATCAAAACTGAAAATTCAGGATGTAATTGGCTGAAATCTAAAATGCTTTGTAATGATTATGTTTTACTTTTATTAAATAATATAATATTTGTTATAAGACTTTTTCAACTGGTTACTAAAAATAACCACACTTTTACTGAAAGTAACAAACCCGACAGAATTTAGGTTATATTAATCATTTTCAGCTTGTATTTTGGGCCGTTTTTCTCTTTGGCATTTTCGGACGATAATTTTAGCTGGCCGTAATTTTGGCGCAACCCTAATTAAACGATGATCTTGTCATTCAAGTTATTATGATAAATACAAACGTGCACAAAAGTTGTGATATTGCTGCTCGGGTTTTGCCGTATTCTTCACGGTAGTCGCAAAGTAGCCAAAACAGCCCATCTCCCTCTCCGTCCTCCTAACGATATTCCGGTTCATTGACACAGCTCAAGACCGTCCCCCTATGGGAATTACTTTACCGTCTGCCGGGCAAAAACTGCACATCTGATTGCTGAGGAAAGCACCTCACGCCTCTCCTCAACAAGCCGCACGATTTGAAACATGGCTCGTATTCATAGAACAAACCATGCGAGACGGGCAACACGCCGCACTTGTTGTTTAATACATTTTTTATACAGGTAGTATCTCAAAGTGCTTCAGAAGAGAAATACGTGAGCGTGCGCGCGCACGGTAATACGCCTATTTCTTGATCTGAGGCAGAATTCATTTCCATCTCTATGTGGGATCCGCATGCATAAACACTCTCAGACGAGGTGTCAGCACAACACACACCCCTGGATTAATCAGGATAAAAATACAGAGCTTTTTATGGGCCTCGTCCGACGCAGGTGTGCAGGTGTGCCGGAGTGCTTTTAATTATTCTCTTCAGATGCGTTCGGATCTAAAAGCAGAGAAAAAGGGCAAATTCCACTTGAAAGTGAGCGTCGAGGACCGTGGCCTGCTCACTCGGGAGGGCAGTGCACTTGAGACGAGTGCTTTCTAGGGTGCGGGGCAGTACAGTCTCATAAATGGCCTTTGGACGATTTAATATGAATGTGACATTAGTAACCTAACAGGAAAAAAAAAAAAAAAAAAAACTTGCAGTATAAAATCATGTTTGGCTGATTAAACCTCGTTTATCCAAAATAAAGGTTTTTCTTTACATAATATATTTGTGTACACTTAATTATGTGTATATAAATGCAAACGCAGCATGTATATATTTAATGAAAATATGCTATGTTTAAATATAGTTATATGTAATATCGAACATAAGAAAATCAATTTTACATGTAAATACTTTCAAAATATATATTGTATGTGTGCATTTTAATATACACATAACAAATAAACAGTACAAACACACACATTATGTAAAGAAAAAATTGTGTGCATCCTTTCCTGATAAAAAAATTACTTCAGATATTACCAAAAATGTGACAGCTACATGTTTTTGGGTTTTTTTTTAATACGTCAAACATGTGACAAAATAAACTTTGACATAACAGTTTATGGGCATCAATCACCTGAGTACAGGCCAGCTAAAAAATAAAATAAAATTATATATATATATATATATATATATATATATATATATATATATATATATATATATATATATATATATATATATATGCATCTGTTTTCAAATCCACATGATTTGAATATCACAACATCGATATTTGTCAAAATAATAACATGCACAATATACTGTAGTATTTAGAAGAAGCTAGCAGGAGTCCAGCAAGTAAACACATTTCCTGGAAGACCCTGGAGAAACGGCAGCCCGAGCAGCTTCAACAAGCAGTCTGTCAGATACTGTAACATAACTAATACTTAAAGCAGGCAAGTAAACATTTGTTCTTCACTTGCTAAAAACTAAATTCTCAGGGAACCCAGTGAAATACATCACAGCACACGCTAAACTGAACAAGAACCACCTCACCAGGTGAGTGAACATGGTTCAACATTTTAGTTTAAGAGAGAAACAGAAAGTTTACAGTGTTCAATTTCATATTAACTTGCTCTTTTGAGCTTTCCATTCGAATAAATGAACGTACCACCTGTTTACCACCTTGATAATCGAAAAACGTTTTTGAGCAGCAAGACAGATGATTATATATTACATCTTAGAAAAGGCAGCTTTGCATCATAAATAAATGGCATTTTAAAAAAAACAGATGCTTTTAATAATATTTTTGCTCAAGTAACTTATATAACCATTCATGTAATCATTCCAAACCTTTGTCCATATATAAGCAAGTACAGAAAAAGTCTGTTAGTCACACGAGCTGCAGACCGTGAAGAAAAATGAAAAATTCATAAACCAGCAATCAACTGTCGAGTTACTATTTGGCCATGTATTTATTTCGTGAATACATCTGCTCCGCCTGAAGAAAACATATTTGAATTTTTCCCTTTTGTTTTATATTTTTTTATTATTATTTACCGCACCGAGCGGCTACGCTTCAGCTCGTTCCTCTGGCTTGCGCGCATATCTGCGAGAAGAAAACATTAAGCTTTAATGCTCAAAGCGCTCTGATTCCACCAGACCTGCAGCAGCACACAATATTTCCTCCGTCCCTTGAGAAGCGCTTCAGGAAATCGTGTTTTCCTCTCTGACGGTAAACGCAGACATCGTTGAAGTCTTCTGGCTGCGGAGAGTCTATATTCTGCATGTGAGATGCCTTTCAGACAAACAGGGTTTATGATGTTGGCTTGGGCTCACATCTCACACTGTCGCTGCTGAACTCAGACGCTCCCGCACTTCATTTTCCACACTCCATTCAGACACTCCAAAACTTGCGTCTCGGCCAAAATTCCTGTTTATTTCTTCCGCGCTTGGCTTTCTCTGACAACAATCACCCCCCCCTCCTCCGTAAACAGCTTTGAGCATAAACTCTGATTAAAAAAAAAAAAAACATCTTGCTTGACATCTTTTCACTCCGTCTTTTGTGCGTTTGTGGTTTTTCCTCCACTACGGTCAACTGCGTTTTGTTTAATTCATATTTTCGATCAAAGGCTGCACGATATTGCAAAAAAAAAAAAAAAAAAAGCAAAAACCGAACAACGATGAGATCAAAATCAAGCTCGGATTTGCGGAGGTGCATTCTGGGATTGCCTGGTATGTAAAAGATGTGATGCTGTGGAACGTGATTACGCCGTGTACATGCTAAAAATATGCTTATGAAAGCAGAAAAGCTATTAATACATCTTGTTTACACGAAGGAGCCTTTTTTTGAATGGACTAAATACCACACGCTGAGTTGTTTAGTAGCTTGTTTCATGCATGTGGTGCAATAATTCTTGTTTTGGTCTTTTGACACGAATAAATCAGATGCAAAACAGACTCAAGGTTGTTTACGCCTCTAAAAGCCGCGTGAAACATATCTGCGATTTACATATCTATTCAGAAAGGTATTAAGCGTGTTAATGGCTAGATCATACAGCACACAGAAGATTTTTAGTTTTTCATTGCCTCATGCGTTATCGTATACCTTACTGAATATAGCTTTGCTGGATATTGACAGTAAAAACAGTATTTTAATTTCATTTCATTAGATTTGATTCGATTCGATTTCTTCATATGTTTAATTATTGTTAATTATTATAACTATTTAACAAACAGAAAAACATTACAGAAACATATCGAACTAGAGTGCAAAAATGCTGTAAGAAAATGAATGTAATAAATACACAAAATTAAAAATGTAAAAAAAAATTAATAAATAAACTTCTAAAATGTAAAAGAGCCTTAAACTTTAAGGCAACATCATGCAAGTACTCAAACTACATCTAAATAACTTAAAACCAATAAATTAACATTTATAAAAGCTATATACACATGCTAAAAAAAATACAAAAAAGTTAAATTCATAAAACTACTAAAAGGTAATTAGGCAACAGAAAATCTAATTCAAAATATTAACAAAAACAAAACCACACACAGATACTGTATATAAATAAATGTAAATACTTAATAAAATGTTATTTTATATATGTAATACACATACACAAACATTAAATACAATAACATACTAACTGTATCATATAATGCATCATCTTAAATATGGCAAAATTTGGTACATCTAAAGTGCAAGTATATACTAGGGAAAAACAATAAGATGATTGTTATTTTATAAATAAGGCTGATTTAACTCTTTCTTTCTGTGCTGTGATTTGCCCAATACGCTTGGTCAATACTTGAAAGGCAGTTTAAATAAATGAGAACTTTTTGCGGAACCCATTTATTGTATTTGCATGGGAAAAACCAACCAGCGCAAGACACATCATGCAGGTTTAAAAACGCCAAATGTAAACTATAATTTTTTTAGCTGAACTACCCCTTTAAACGCACTACAATCAACATTCATTTGGGTCAAAAGCAGAATATGTGATAAAAAAAAACACAAAAAAAAAACAGAAAGCGAAGGAGAGAGAGCGAGTCTAAATGATGGGGTGGAAGTCAGCGGACGTCTGCTTAACAGGCGAGCCAGAGGTTGCCAGGGCAACATAAACAATGTCCTGCAGTGATTAATGAGTGTGAGAGTGACTCTGGTGGCACAGGGTGGCACTGCCAATTACCTCACGCTCGCGCTCCCTCTGTCATATGGAGAGTGTGTAATGGAACACAGCCTGTGGCGCTACACCAAGGGCAGGAGGTCAAAGATTTAATTAGGTGGGAGTAAATGTCAAGGGGAAGAGGCGAGCAGCGAGATATCGTCACAGGAGTAAACTGTGTGTGTGTGTGCTCAGAAAACACTTTGCACTTTTATGCAAAAGTTGAACATTACATTAAAACAAAACAAATGCAGAAATTCAAAGCCACGCTAGCCTTGACTGGCAGTGTAGCAGTTTTACCAAGTTCAAACACATTAACATCGTCACGTACATTACAATGCAACGTGCGCGTGCATAATATCTGAACAGTAAAGACATCTAAAATATAATAAATCATATTATTTATTTCTATTTCCAGCAAAATATGAAGCAGCTGTAACTGTTTTCAACATTTATAATATTCAGAAATGTTTCCTGAGCAGCAAATAAGAATATTAGAAAGATTTTGAATGACACTGAAGACTGGAGTAATAACGCTGAAAAGTCAGCTTTGCATCACAGGAATAATTTACTTTTTAAAAATATATTCAAACAGTTATATTAATATTTGCTGATATATTAAATTTGCTGATTTTATGCTAAGTCCAAATTCATTTTTACTTGACTGTAAGCAGTTATTTTAAATTGCAATATTACTTTTTTTTTTTTTTATTCATTACGGGTTAAATAAATACAGCTTTCGTGTGCATAAGACACTTCTTTCAGGACAATAAAAAACATATTGCTCACCCTTAACTTATGAATGCTACTGTATATAAATGCAAGTTTCAAGGTTAAAAAAAATATTGGTAACACTTTAGAAATAGGTAACACTTAGGTAACCGCAAAATAAAGTGTTACCAAAATATTTACAGTATGGTCTTTAACATGCTTAGGACTGTATAACTACATAATTACATTCATACCCACATTATGGTATATAAAACATATTATAGAGAAACTAATACTGTTATACTTTAAATAATGCTTAGGGTCAGCTTATATGATGACTAGATTTAGTCCAATTCAAGCCAGAGACAGAAGAAACTCCTGTTAAAGTGACAGTTCACCCAAAAATGCTGTTATTTACTCACTCTCAGATTACTCCGGACCTGATTTTTTTATATTTTGAAGAACGTTAGTAACCAAACAGTTGACGGTAGCTGTTTCCATAGCCTTTTTATCCCAAACAATGGAAGTCAATGGCTACCGTCAATAGTTTAAAAACTTTTTGGGTGAACTATTCCTATTTCTGAGTCTCTTGGGTCAAGCTCTCGCGTAAAAAAAAAAAAAAAAAAAAACCCTCGAAAAACACTGCTTCCCCGAATTTAGCGAGAGCCACCTTCCCAACGAGAGGAGCTCACCAACATGAAGTTAGCGAAGAAACTTCAGACAATTCAACAACAATGATAATGAGGGGAGCTAATTTATTCACCATCTGACATTCAAGGAATGTCAATAAGATATTTAAATATCATCAAACTTACTTGGAGACGGCACGGCTGCTGTGTTGCCATGGGAACAGGACGTTTCCGACGGCGGCGCGATAGCTGTAAACTCCGAGCAGGCCGAGAGCCAGAGCGATCTTAGACACCAGCGAGCAGTGACGCTGAACCAGGAGGAAGATCAGAACCAGAGACACCGCTGCCAACACGGAGAGGAACACCTTATGATCCCCACTGAAAACACACAAACACACACACACGCGCGGCGAATAAATAACAGGCCAGACATGTTCTTCTTACATATGCACGCGAACGCTGAATATAAAACAGCAGAAAGACAAACCCCTTATGATTTGAACTCAAAACAAACACTGCATAAACAGGCATGATGCAACAAATCTTCCACGTTAAGCTGAGTTTCTTTGCAATAACACACTCTGTTGGTGTTTCCATTTGGATTTCTGTCATGTCGGAAATCTCACTGCTCCAAATACGCTGCGTTCCATTTAACTCAGAATTTCACACTTCTTGCTCGGTGAAGTGCAGTAGAACGTCAAGTTGCAACAGAACATGTGACTTGGGAACTTTAAATCCACAGCCACTTTGTCTTGGCGCTGAGATTAATGATAAACAAGCGCATTTAAATAACTGGACCTGATTAGCGAAAGGGGAAAAAAAAAAACGTGGTAAGAGATCGAACAGCGTATGCTATGTTTACTCTTTTTGTTTATTTATACATCACACAAAATGCTACTCGGCCAAAAGTATGTAATAACGTTAATATATCATATAAAATTAAAATACAAAAAAAAAAAAATCAAATCATTTGTTTTTTTGGGGGAAGATCAAAAATCATTTGTATTCGACGTTTAATTTTCATTATTAACCCAGTATAAACCTGACATAAATAAATTCATAATTCAATGTTCAATTGAATTGACCGGCATCGCAAATGATAAATTCCCACAAAGCATTAAAAAAGATATAATAAAATAAATTTAAAAAAAGAGAATGTTATCAGAACTTTGGCTAACGTGGCAAGGCTCTCTCAAGGTTCTGAACAAATTTTGTTTCAGTAACATTAATAGAACATTTGTTTAAAAAGGCATTCGCTGGACGCCTAACAAATGAAATTTAACTCATATTCCACTCACAAAAACTGATTTTGGGACTGACGTGAGGGAGGTAGCATGTCAAATTATTGATATTGATGTTAAAAATCTCAAATAATGTCAGATGTATCAGTCCATCAGAATTCAGGAGGCGGAGAAGCCGAGCTGCAGCATGAGTGTGTGTGTGTGTGTTCATGTGAGAGAGAGAGAAAGAGAAAGAGTGTTCAGAATGCAGCTGGAGTGCTCTTCTCATCTAAGGTAATCAGGTGTGGGCCACACAGGCCAGGTTAAAAGGTGTGTGTGTGTGTGTGTGTCTCTGTCAGCAGTGCGGACATGATGAGGTGTGTGTCCTGGAGTGAAGCAGAGGTGAGTGTGTGTGTGTGTGTGCGTGCGCAGTGAAGTGAAGGAAAAGGTGAGCGCTAAAGGTGCACATGAATGTGGCCCTGACATGAAGCCACACAATCTACTGCTCATTACCTACAGAAGAGACAGACAGACAGACAGCCGGGCGAACAGACGACAGACGGACAGATAGATAGCTATCTGTCATGCAGTCTACAGCCTACACAAGCAGCTGTCTTCTACTGGAACCCTTTAAGTGACTCTTTGGAAGGCTCTCTATGGCCAGAACAGTGCCAAAACTTGCATTAGCAAATATTTACACGCTATTCAAAATCAAATTAAATGTACTATTCATAAGCAGTTTAAATGAATAAATTAAACTGAATAATTAAACTTCAACTCGTGTTTGTTATTATAAATTATATATTGTTACATCAGCTTTTGTAGTTATATTTGATTTTAAATTAAAAAGCTTAAGTCGATGTAAAGGTTTTACCATTTTATTGTTTTATTATTACTATTTATAATGCAATTTTGAAGTGGTCATGTGATACAATGTCAAATTATTATTATTATTATTTTTTTTGAGTAGTTTGAAGCTGTTTGTGCGTGTATACGATCTGCAGAGTTACAAAGCGCAAAGGATTTATTCTATTTAAAAGAGAAGGCTGATCCAGACCGGGTTAAAACGGCTCATTAAAGCAGAAAATGTAACTTACTTAAAAGTTGTGAGTCAGAGGCACCAGACTGTTCTTGCAGAGTTACTTTATAATCTCTGCGCACAGCCAGCATAGGCTGCTCTGTCAGGTTCAGGAAATAGTCCACCGTAAATGCCCTGAACACACTCTAATAATTGTGTTGAACTGTTCTGGAACAGTGGTGTAAATACAACCTGATCACTGGGAATGGAACATTTGAACTCGTATAATATGACCCGTTCAGACAGGAATCTCAGATCAGCCTGAAAAAAAACATTTGGGTGGATTTTTTATTATATGCATACGCACTAGGAGCTGAACAACTTTAGATTGTTTGACTTTTATTTGTTTAAAGTTGAGTGAACGTCGACTATTCGCTGGTCATTAATAAAACAAAGCTGCATTTACACTAGTGTAGGGTGACCATGAGGAACCGATGTCATACACTGATCGTTGCGCGTACAAACAAAGCCAAAACCTAGATATTTTAGGCAGCAAAGAAATCCTGGCCAGGACGCCTACGGGATAAATGCCTTTTATGATCACCCTACACTAGTGCTTTTAGTTTTTAAAACGCATAACTTTTACTGTAAACGTGTGAAAAAGGCGCAAAATGGAGACGATGGCGTGGCTCACATTCAGACAGGCGTATCCTTGACGACCGAGTAAACGATGACATCACGCACGCTGCGATCTGTGTTGGTCGATTTCCGTCCGCGATCTAAGTATTAGAGAATCTACCTACACATATTTACAGTCGTGCAGGCATGAATGGTCACCATGCGATATTTTGCAAGTGACATTTTTACCAGTTTCACCAACAGAAAAATATTTCCACACTGCTATATTTCCACAAAATATATATCTCTGCTGCTTTGCTGAAATGAGCCACCTGGTTCCCGATCGGTCCTCCTGTTTAAGGCTGCCCCTGCAAGCTTATAGTGTGCCCGAAATAATCAGACTTTTACTAAATAATATGAAGTTTTTAGTCTAAATCAGTTTAACGTGTCAAAATGAACTTGATCTCCAAAAGACTCAAACTCCAGTTCTAATCATTTATGTTTCTCAACACAAGTGCTGATTTTATTTGGTGTATTCAGAATAAATTTAGGACCAATAATCCGGGTGATAATTGGGGATGGAGCAGACAGTGAGACTGAGAGGGATAGAAGGAAAGAATGAGGTAGAGAGGGCACTGACAGAGCACGCAAGAAAGGAAGTAGAGAAAAAAAGACTGATAACGCAGACGGAGAGAGAAATTTTCATCCCGATGCCAGTGACCCTGAGCGTCTCTCTGCTCCCCATCTATCTGCTCCGAGACAGCCAGAAGAATACTAATGCATCTCCCACACACACACACACACACACACACACACACACACACACACACACACCTGTGTGCATGTGTGTGTGCGCATAAGTGCACATTTCAGGGTCGGGTTTCAAAATAAGTGCAAGGGCATGTATGATAGTCTCAGATTGCTCCGGAAAGTATGTATGAGTGAAAAATTCCTCAATGTGAAGCTCAGATCTATAACCCGACGAGCTACAAGAATCACAGGTGCGTTCTTGATGCAAATAGCTGCTTAAAAATATCACCAGAATAAGAAATACAGTATAAGGCAGCGTAGGAAAAAAGGATCCTAGAATACTTCACAAGTCAAAGAAAAAGAATCAAAATATAGGACAAAGTAAAAGAAATTATGACATTCAACACCTAAATAGATTTAAGTACATAATGATTATTTGATGCAATAATTGTGTTACATAACTGTACAATTTTTTTTTTTTCATGTTTTTATGATTTTATGAAAAGTGTCCAGTTTATTTGACCAATATATTTTAAAAACCGTAATGTTGTGGAATACTATTACCAATTAAAATAACAGTTTCAATAATGTGTTTTTATTTATATTTATTATTACTCTATTAATTATTTTTTTCTTCAATATTTTAAGGTTGAACTAACAAATTATTTTATATATAATAAATAAACTTAAATTTTTACTATACCATTTATTCATTTCAGTTAATTTTATTTGAAAGTTTCAGTCATTTTCACTTTAAGTCATTTTAAAGTTCCAGTGCTGTTTCCATTTTTATAGTGTTTTTTTTTATTTTTCAGTATCATAGATATTTACATAGATATTTCAGCTGCAGCGATCTTAAACTTAGTTAAAATATTTAATTTTACGCTTAACAGTCGACAAGAGTTTAGTTTAGTAAAACTAAAAATATCCACTATCAATTTTGATCAGTTTATCAATCTTTGCTGAATTAATATTTGTAAAATTTTATTTTAACACAATTTATTTTAATTTCAGTTTTAGGTGTTACAGTGTAATTTTGCTATTATATAATTTTGATATTATAATAATTTTGTCATTTTTATTATTTTAATATATATTGTTATTTAGATATGTTCATTTAAATTTTAGTTTCAGTCATTTCAAACTTATCAAACTTACTGATTAACGATCTTTGCTGAATTGCATGATTCAGTGCGTTTCTTAAAATCATTTGATGACAGTGTACATTTTTACTTACTATAGTATCATGTTGTTTAGCTTAGCCTCTTCTCAGTCAGCACGGTACTCTTAAAAGGCAGCTGTCTACAGTTTGTAGGCACTCAAGACCATCCGCTTTCCAACAGTAGACACAACTAGTCTCTAATTCCCACCCCAATCCATTTATTCTGCTCATTTCTCTCTTCCTTCAACCTTAGAAGCCGGACCTCGCACCGCCCCATAAGGCATGAAACACACGCAAAACCCCCCAAAATGCAACATTGAGACTCTGTTGACCACAGCAGCATATAGAAACCAGCGTCCAGACCTGTCAATTCAGACATAAACTTCATCTCATTTACGACAGCAAACGTTTGCTCAGCAGAACCTCTGAATGAATACTACGCAACGCCCATCCAATTAGACTCTTCAAACAATAACGCTGACATATCGCAGGAATGAGAAAGCTGTGTTCTGTCAGAGTAAAGCCGGATAATACCAGAGAGGGTCAGCGCAGGACAATACCAGACCTGTCAATCTGAGCAAATGAACAGAGCCGGCGAAAGAGAGGATAATTACTTTATTTGTGCAACCGTTCTTAAGTCTAAAGTTCAGCTCAAGTGTCAACCGCGTCGTATATGAATTATGAAGTCGAATCTTTCATAAGAAGCAACCAAAAGTGTTTTTGCGCAAATCAGCTACACTTAAAATATTCATCTTTGCCATCAAATGATAAGAGTTCTCAAATCCGGTGCACTGATTGTATACTATTTCTGGCTTTCTATTTTCCAAGCGTGCATTCATGCATGCTTTTTGGGTGAATAATAAAACAGCCCTTTGCACAACGAAAGAGGAGTTTGTGAGAAGCTCGCTAGAGACTTTCTGAGTCAAAGTGCAGGGGAAAACTAGAATGAAGCTGCTTTTTTTTTTTTAAACGCGTGAAGCTAAAATCAAGCGAAAACGAACTGAGAGTTAATATCAAATCAACGAAGTGCAAAAAAGAGCAAATGAAAATCTCACGAATGTGAACCAAACTATCGTTTAAAGTTCTCTCATGCTCACTAGAGCTGGATTCGGGTTTAACTCTGTATTTTACCCTCGATTAATGAGCACTGGCTTTGTTAAATAAATAAAGACCTAATTGTTTATTCAATCAAAAACAAAGCGCAAACAGTGAAATATTTAAAAAAATCAATGTCATTTAATAACATGATCCTTTAGAAATCACTCTAATATGATGATTTGCTACTTAAGAGACATTTATTATTATTATTATTATAAGTATTGCTCGTTAATATTTTTGTAAAAAATAATTTTTGGAATTCTTTACTGAACAAAAAGCTCAGAAGAACAGCATTTTTGAGATCTTTTAAAACATCATAAACGTCTCTACCGTCACTTTTGTTCGACTCAATGTGTCCTTGCTAAATAAAAGCATTTTTACTGTTACCAAACTTTTTGAACGCAGCGCTGATGATATAAAATCCTCAGCAAAAACAAGGCAACGATCGCTTACAACCTTCAGATGAAGTGTTGTTCACAGCTGTGCTCTGTTTGCGTTAGTAACAGATCTAAGCGGAAGGGAAGAGGAGCGAGCGTTTCTCGCAGAGATAATGCAGATTCTACCCGTAGGGCCCGTTTCAGCCGGGTAATGAAATATTAATTAGAGCAAACTAAAACAATAATACGAGCCGCCAAATCCCAAACACAGAAACACACATCTAAAAAAATAAAATCTAACTGGAATAAAAACATCAAAGCGTTCGAAAACACAAACACCACTCAAAACTTTTCATCCAATATTCCAAATTCCAAATCGATAACTTTTTTAAAACAAAGTTAAACACGAACTGCCAAAAAAAAAAAAAGCAGTCATGTTAGAATTTGATATAAAACTTAATTAAATTGGATTCGCTTTAGTATGTAAAAGAGCGGCTTTATCCTTCAGCAAAATTTCTTCTTCAGCATTTCATTAAAAGAAAGTCATTTATAAGGTTTGCGAAGACACGAGAGCGAGTAAAAGGAGTCTCCTTTTTTCGTTTATTTTGGACGAACTATTCTTTTAAACTCAATTCAATTATCTCAGCCGGTTCCCGCATCAGTTCACTCGCTCTCATGCTGTGTGCTTTAAACATAATCATAATAAAAGCCATCTGCGCGAGATTCATTGCAGCACGTATAATTATAAGCTCCATATATGTAATGAGAAGTCCACCGATGGACGCTTCAAATCACAAGAACAGGAAATCACGCTCTCCTTCCTGTAACCCCAGAGACGCTGGCACATGTCCATCTCTCCCGTATGAACGCCATGATTTATTACGACCGCAATAATTGTTCTTCATCAGAGTGGGCCGGTGGGCGGAAGAGAGGGAGAGAAATAGAGAGGAAAGTCTTTATGTGCGGCATCGAAGGCTTTTTAGATGTGGACGGCAGGTGATGCACTTAAGAGACGGGAGCCATCGATCCATGATCTCATCTGAGAAGACACATCAGTGGAAAGCTCTGCGAGGTCGGCTGAAACTTATAGTTTGCGTGACCCACCTCTATAAACACTTCAGATACAGACTGAAAGAGCGCAGATTCTACGCTCTGAAACTGAGTGCATCGTTTTTATACGTATGAATTTGCTGTTAAAATCGACGGATACCATCGCTGCGCTGAAAATGCGTTGCATATAACATTTTGCAACTGTATTGCTTTTACAGTTTTTGTAATCATATAAATGGAGTCTTGATGAGATATTCAGAAAAATAAATAAATCTGTCAGTCTATACAGTATATTATTTACCAAACATAACCCAGACAACGTACAGATTAGCCTAAGCTAAACTAAACTAACACTTAACAGTGTTTTTATTAGGAGAGTAAAATTAACCAATCGGAGCGCAACAAGAAAGGGCTCTCCATTTTTTGTTGCATTACTTATCAGATGGACTTGTCACGTGATTCTGAGACTAGAGAAAGTGTATTCATGAAATCTCATTACAAGTGAACTTTAGGGAAAATATATTACACTCTTTAAAAAAAAAAAAAAAAAAAAAAAAAAAGTTAAAAGGTTCTTCAAAGTGATGCCCAGTGTTGGGGTAACGCATTACAAGTAACCTGAGTTACATAATCAGATTACTTTTTCAAGTAACTAGTGAAGTAACATTACTTTTTAATTGACAAGAATCCTTTTTCAAAAAAGTAACTCTAATTACTTTGTTTTCCCATTTATTGACTGGTTTCCTGTCTCCATGTCGAGGTAAAAAAAATGTGGAAGTGCAAGCTTCTAAGGATTGTTGGCAAATTTTGTCTGTTGCTTTACTCGTGAGGCTCTTTGTGTGAGACCAAGCTGGGTTTTGATTGGTTGACCGGTTGGAATCTGGCTAATGGGGTAGAATAACGCTGGCACAGACCGGCGCTGTACCATCTGTCTGTAAGTGTGTGTTCGTGTGTGTGCCTCTTCCAGAGACGCACGGATCACAACACACAGGAGAGAACAAAGTTAATCGCCCGGGGTGAAGTGTGTTTAGACGCTGGAATTTTAAAGGATATTTATCAAACGCACTGCAAGAGCGTGTTTGGTTGGCTGACAAATAACTTGCTCACAAAAAGAGCTGTTATATATGCAAAATAGTTTAGTCATCGTTGCGATTTGACCATTGTTGAATGGTTTTGCAGATACTTCAACGGTCCTGCGGTGTGACAAAATAATCTTGAAAGGAGCCAGAATGATTATTAAAATGCCAGCTAATTAAAATGCTTAATAAAAGGGACGAATACATTAAAATTTCTTTGCCGTGTAGCAATTAGTCCTCTTTTCATAAAACAATGATTTCATTAGCCAAACAGTCTGCAGGCAGTCTGAATATAAGCCCAGGAGAGTCCAGAGTCCTTCTCTCTGATATAAAACCAAAGAGAGCGTGTGATTCGGAGGTTGTGAACATTAATTGCTTGCTGTCTGACTGTAGCCTGAGTCTTCTGAAGTTATATGATAGTCCTGTTTGAGGATCGGACCAGAGCACTTGATATTCACTGATTATCTTCGGCAGCAGCTCTCGACAAAATATGGCACAAATCTGAGGAGTAACATATAATATTGGTCTAAAAACAAGAATGAGCAAACGAATGAATCGAACAGAATGCAATAAACGAATGCAACGGGGAAACAAATAAAAGAAAGAAAAACCAAAAGAATAAACTGAACAAGAAAGAGCGAGACAAAAGAACAAAAAACTATTGATAGAAAAACAATGAACACAGACTAAGAAAACCAAGTGCAAACAAACAAAAAAAAACACTGTGCAAACAAACGAAGAGTGCAAACAAATGAGAAAGCAACCTAAGAAAAGAACAAACAAATGAGCGAGCGAAATAATTCACAAACGAAAGGAAGAAAGACCACAAAATGGACAAACTACGAAAAACAAAGTGAAAGCAAATGAGAAAACAACCACAGAAAAGAACGAACAAACAACTAAACAAACGAGCAATAATACACAAATGAGTGGACGAACGAACCAAAGGAAGAATGAACAGCAAAACGAACAAACGGAGAGGGAAATTAAGAACAAAATAATGGATGAAAGCACGTAACGGAAAGCAAACAGAAAAAAATACAATAAACAACCGAACAATGACACGAAAGAAGCGACCAAACAATGAAAGAATGAACTTAACGAGAAACGAGGCGGAACAAGAACGAAAAAAAATGGCCAAACTAAGAAAATGTGCAAACCAAAAGAAAATAATGGCAAACAAAAAATAACGGTATGAGCAAACGAACAAAATAATACACAAATGATTGGAAGAATGAGCACAGTAAACAGCCATTAAGAAAAAAATAAATAAATAACGCATCAAATCAATGTCACAAAACAGCAAAGAAATATATATTATTTTTCAAATCAATGTATTACTACATTAATTCATACTTTATAATGAGTTAGTCTTGCTACATAGATATACAGATACTATATAGTGTATAGTTAACGATGCACAAAAACAATAACGATGTATATATGTAAAATATGTTACTGGAACCGTCTGCAAGCATTAGATGCTCTCGCTTCACACGACTGGCCATGAAGTGTTTCAAACGGTTTCACGACGGCAGCGACTCGCAGCGCGATTCATTCACTTCTCGACTTGAGCGAGAGGCCGTATGATATGACAAAGTTGTAGAGAGATCCAGACACGGCCGAGTACCGCAGTCGAGCTGAAACGCCTACAAGCAACCAACAGCGCAGCGACCCGACAACCTGCGGTGATTTAATCGCTGTCAGTGTGAATGCACCATTAACTCTCTGTGCAGACAGTCAGACGTCTCACTACGGTTCAGAGCAGAGCAGCACAAAAATGACTAAAAACTATCCTAGTTAGCGGGGCTGTGCGATTCACTGAATCTCAGCGTCGACAATTATACAAACACAATAATCAGGATAAAACCAGCCATCTGCTTCTTTTCCTTCATAGCGGTGAGCTTTTGCCCCTTCTTAAGAAGTTTGAACATAGAAATTGAGTCAAATTAAACAAGGCTATTGTAAAACGTATTCTACCGAAGGACGTGCTTGATATTTAGAAGCTGCGAAAGAGAACTGGAGCATTCTGTATGATGTAAATAATCAGAATTGAATATAATAAACTTTCTCTTTGGAGATCTTAAATATTCAATCTATAATGTGTGCATAAGCTCTGTGTACATACTATGTGTGTGCTAGGTATATATAAATAAACACACATCTGTAGATATTCAAGAAAAATGTTATGGTTATACATTAAATATATTTATATACAAATTAAATTATATGACATGTAAATAAAAGTAGACATTCCAAATATATACTGTATGTGTGTGTCTTTATATATACAAATTATGAATATAGACAGTACACACACACACACACACACATATATATATTATGTTCCCAAAAACTTTTATTTTGGATGTGATCAATCATGATTAACCGTTGCTCAGCACAGTTGGTCATTTGTAACTTTTTCCATTGTATTTCTTTTATTGTTTGCAGTTTATGTTTTTATGGTATGACTGACTGCTAACTTGTCTTGAGTAATTGTTTGAGGACTTTTTTTTAATTTTTACTAGTTAAACTTAAAACTGGTATTAGTTTCGGTTGCAACTAGCATTAAGAATTGTAAACTTTTGCTGGTATCTAAATGTCTGATATCAGCAACCTTACCTCCATCAAATTATACTTAATACGTGAAGGTAAAAACACAGGTTTTAATAAATAATATAACATTTTATAAAAAAAAATAATAATAATAATAATAATACAATAAAAATTAATAAATAAAAAAATAAATGTTATTAACCTTAAACCTTAACTTAATTAATTTGAATTAATTAAAATATTACCTTATATTATGTCATAATAACAGTTAATCAACAGGCTCCACATAGGGACACAAATCCAAACGTGACATCATCTCTTACCTGTTGAGCCAGTGTCCAAAGTCTGGCAGGTGTGCCCACTGCACTCCGGTCTGGTTCAGTGACCTCAGCAGGCGACAGCAGGTCAAGGTCAGCAGCGGGGTTGCCAGGGCCAGCCACTTCTCCGAGCCGAGACTCATCCCCAGCTCTGCCGCCGGGGAGAATGACGGCCCTTCCTCGGCACCGGAAGGAAGCAAAGGCCCCTCGTCCTCTTCCTCATCCCGACATCGCTGTTCCCTGAAGTACTTCCTGCAGACGTCCTGGAAGACGGCCAGGCACAGCGTGTTGAGCAGGAAGTACCAGGTCTGGTGTTCCTCCTCTATGAAGCTGCTGGAAGCCAAACTGAGGGTGTGACCCACCGTACCGATCAGCAACAGAGCGTCCAACTCCGACAGAGTCCAGTCAGAACCCTACAGTGAGAGAGAGAGAGAGGGTACGTATTAGCCTCGTTTCAAACCGGCTCTGTTTACTAATTAGGCAGGTACCTTCAAACTAAGCAAAGCCTCAAAGTTTACACAGACAGCAACACATGATCTTTCAGAAATCATTCTAATGTGATTTGCAGCTCAACTGAAAACGGTTATATTTTTGTGAAACAATGTTTTAGGAAGCTCAAAAACAGCATTTATTTGAAACAGAATTATAATGAGAGACAAATGATAAACACAATTAACACACGCAAAGTTTTTACGTAGTTTTGCGCTGACGCAGTACATTAAACTGCCACATCTATCAATATTTTCAGCAACGCATGATGCACGGGATCTTCCATACAGACAGAAGTTTGCACAAAAACACACCAAAAAAAAAAATCAATAGAGCAGTCAGATGTGAGGCATAGAGAGAGAAATGGAGCAGAAAAGGTGAAGCGGTGAGAGTTGAAAAGGGCAAAAACCACAAATAACCGAAACATCTGACAGTGTGTGACAGTAAAACGGCACTGACACCAAAGTCACCGGTGTCCAAGACTGTAAAACAACTCTACAGACAGCACTTTGATGTGTAGAGCCCTGAGCTAACACACACACACACACACACACACACACACACACACACACACACACACACACACACACAGAGGTGAGGGTGCATGTTGTGACTGTTTCACACTGTATGTAAGTGCAGGGCTGCAGGGAGCAGAGTTGTGTTGACTTAAAGGAAAGTGCTAACAGTCTCACACACACACACAAACACACACACACACACACTCGTTTCTCTGGGTAACCCTGCACACTGGTCGATGTCTTCAAAATCGCAATCACACACCGTGGCATCCCATCTTAATACACTTCTTCTTTTTTTTTCTCGTTGCAAATGATTCATCACTGCTTCTATTCTGAAGACACAAATGTTTGTTTTCATCATTTTTCATCAAAGTGTAATCACAATCTTTTGCATCTGAAACAAATTTTCTTTCTAACCGCAGCCACGATGGGTGAAAATATTACTAACCAACTATATTTTTTGTGAACAAAATATCATTGGTGTTTGCATGATGTTACAGTAGTGTGGGTGGATGACAGATCACTGCTATATGGTTGTTAGGGAGCATTTAGTCATACAGTGGCAGATTTATTCTGCAATCAAAGTGCAATCAAAATGAAATCAAGCAACAATTTCTGCCAGTTCAATGACACACACACACACAGCTAATAAATATGAAACAAAATAAAACAGCTTCTTAATATCATATTCAGTTTTTCCTCCTTCAGTTTAAAAAGACTTATATTCACCATTTATATTAGTAGAATAATAATTTATATGTGCAAAATATATACATATTACATGACACATCACGTATAAATAGATTTCGTCTGGATCCGTGTGGCCAAAGACTTACGCCAAAGACACTTACGAATGGGAGAAATCATAGATAATCTTTAGATTCCTTATTCGACCGCTCCAGATACTGTAACGCACGAAACGGCCGCCATGAAAGCACACTTCTGTTACAACAAATGCATTTCCATTAAATTCTCAATTTTTCATTATAAAAAAAACGTATATTTTTTCATGCTCTGCTCTCTTTTGTCCATACTTTTCCAAACCTATGTTTAGGACTCGGTCTTGTTTGAGCTACCTGAAGGTGTTTCTGAAAGCGACCCTGCCCAAAACAACAGAAAATGTTATTTGAATAGCTATAATTGTAACTGTGCTGGTTTTAAAATAGAAAGCATATTGGTGTGATGGATTCCATTGATGTGACTTTAAATACTACTGAAAAAGTGTCCTACAAAATGGAATTAATGGTTCATAATGGTATTTTAATGGAAACCATTAGAATTCTGTGATGGTTTTTTATAGTTTTTTTTGGTGTGGTAATGTTTATGCTCATTCTGCTTTCGACACATATCGATATCGATTAATTTATCGAACATGTTATGATTTTATCAAGAGAAGCATCATCATCGATATTGTTCGTCAACACAAAGCCCAATCCCAAGCCTTCTTTCCTTCAGCTTCCCTCTACATCACGTGCTGCTCGTCCTCTCACTTCAAACAACAGGCAGTGTTTCTAAGCTGCCGATAACGCGATACTAATTGGTCGCTCTGTGGCTGGTTGTGTGTGCGTCCCTGGTCGTGATGAATACGACGATCGCGCAGCCTTGACGCTAGCGTTACCAACGGGACCGTCGCATCTCACCGGCGCGTGACAAGGCCTCGCCACCGCAAACCCATGCCTCCCATTCATCACCCGGAGCAACACCTGGGCGGAAGTCGGCCGGCGGGAAATGGATTGTGTAAGCAACTCGTGTCTGTGTAAACACCGTCTGGGACGAACTCGCTCTGGCTTCTGCTTTCTGCGCGAACCGTCTCTCTCTCTTTACTTTGTGCTTTTTCGTATCGTCGGTCCCATCGAAGGGAATATTTGGATCCGCGAGAGTCTGGACCGAAAGCAGCACAAAAGCGTCAGGAGTTTGTTTTCTAGGCTGCGCGCTCAGGTCTCCGATGGTTTCATCATCGCAGGAGCGATGCGCTGAGCTAACGGGTCACGCGACGCTAATCTATATGCTAATGCAAAAACAGACAGAAGCTCTCTCTGACGACCGGCCGCGTGTGGGCCTCATGTGTAACCAAACAGACTGTTTGTGATCACATCGTATAGTATTCGAGGCTTTCCCTTAAGTCCACTTATAATGTTACGCTTTCCGCACTGTAAATGAGTTTTTCACAAGTGTTTTGCACCCTTTCTCTTGACCCGTACAAATAAACAGCCCGCTTTCGCAGCTCAACACGAAACAGCATTTACAGCCCATTTTACTTCTGTAATTAGAGTAGAATGGAATATTCATTTAGGGAAAAAAATACTTTTATCCATCAGGAAATGATGCGAATGCGCACAGCAGTGTCGATGTTGTACTTGAGACCGTCAAGAAGTCATTTGTGATTTTAATGTCTTTTGTGCCTGGTCAGAATTTAAAAGGGAAATAACAGAATACAAAAATCTAATATTTGACTGCAAAAGGTACTTGTGTGAGACCCGTTTACATATAAAATTAATGTCAAGAGCAAGAGGGTCGTTTAAGGACATGAGCATAGTTTATATAAATGTATTTTATGTAATTTTGCATAATGCATTACTTTTAATTACTTTATGCATTTTATGTAAATGTTTTATACAAATGTTCAACAAACAAGAATTTTGTGAATAAGTGAATGATATTTTGCACACCGTTTGTTCCTTCATGCATTTATGTATCTATTTATGCTGTTTTGGCCAAAAAAAAAAAATAGTGTTCGTATTGTGTTTATTTTCAGCAATTCAAATATTTCCAAATAAATCCACAGCAGAACTTTTGTGCTTTTCCGAGCAACAAAGAGCAGTGACTTCTTGCTGCAGAAATCATCTGTTTTGAACAAACTGGTTGAATAAATGATTCTCAGAAATTTTTATTTTAATAATTTTCAATTTCTTTTTTTTATATATATATTTCGTTTTAATTATTTATTAAATAAAATATCTATAGATACATTTCTTCTGTTCTATTTTATGGATATGAAGCAGAGCTAAACATACTTTTTCTGAGTTTATTAATAGATGTTGTTTCAAAGAGGACCAAATGTTTGTTTGCCCAAAAATGACAAAAAAAAAAAAAAAAAAAAAAAAAAGTTTTTTCCATGGGATGTACTTACTTTTTTCTTCCTGAATACCACACTTTTGAGACTTTTTCATTAACAATAAGCTAACAATCATTAAATAGCAATTTGGTGAATAGTTTAAGTTTCAAAAGTTTCAAAAGGAATGAATGATTGACTGATTAATTGGGTTTTTTTTCTTTCTGTGATGCAACAGAAGAACGTTTTATATATAAAGAATCTTTGAGTGAGCAATATTTAATATTTATCTTTTTTCTTAGTCTGAAAAACCACTTCAAATCTCTGAAGAACATTGTCGATTAAAAAGATCTTTCTAAAACAGAGAGATCCTATGGATTTTACAGGTTCAAAAAAATAACCTTTATTTTTTAACCTTTATTTTAATAGCATAAAACAAAAAAATAGCAAAAAATAAAAGCGAAATATAGTATGTTACATTTTGATAAAAAATTACAAAGACTTATGCAAATGAGCACATTTAAAAACAGATGCAGGACTGAGAGATGCGATCAGAGTGAGTTTTAACTTCTGAGTTTTGGATTATAAGAAGAATCAAAACATCGTCTGAAGTGCCGAGTAAACATCTCTATTAACAAGGATGACAGCAGCACTAATTGATCAGGAGGCAATTAATGCAGACTAATTAAACACTGTGTCGGATTTCCCGACAGCAAGGGGCATGAAACATAGAAACATCCCACATCTGCTAGATGTCACAGCACCAGCAAAACAAGACCGCAAGACGGATTTTGTAACATTGATTGTATATATATATATATATATATATATATATATATATATATATATATATATATATATATATATATATATATATATATAGAAGAAAACAATAGAAAAAATGAATAAAAATGAAAATAATAGAAAAACCAAAAAAGTTACTGTCATTGAAATGAGCCTTCTTTTGACATAGGTCTTAGTATTAATCGTCAATGTTTTAGCTCTAATTTATACTGATCTCCAATAAGCCTTTCGTGAGGGAGGTTAATGCCAATCATGAGCAACTAGCAGAAGCTTGACGTCAATCCCATGATTCCCTTCACCTCTGTTTCACAGCTATATGAGAGGTCACTGTCACGCATGTGGGAGTAACTCGAATTTCTGTCAAATTGCCCTGGATCCTCAGAGAGCCCATTACCTGGAGAATGAATTGGAAATACAGCCAATTGTCTTCTGGATCTGCACCTGTCAATTATACATCTGAGGCTGCAGTGCATTTCAAAGGAGCAATAGCCTATTTATATGTAGAAATTTATATATTTTTTATTCACTGGTTATCACGTTGGTCAAGAAAATGTGCACCAAAAACCAGAGTGTATCAGTCGGATTCTAAAACTATATATATGCCTTCCAAAAGTATTCATACCCCTTAATTTTTTTAATTATGAATGTAACTTACGATAAACTGCTTTAAACAACTTTTTTTTTTTTCCACATCAATCATCAATCCACCATAACTGCCTTGCAAAAAAAGGTTTTTTATCATCCCTTTTAAATTAATTTAAAATAAAAAAACTTAAATAAGACCATTGCATACATATTCAAACCATAAGCTAAATATTTAGCCGAAGCATCTTTACAGTCTAAAGTCTTTTTTGTTTGATGCGAGAAGCTTTGCTCATCAGAGATTTTTCAATTATCTGCCACTCTTCTCCTCTCCAGCTCTGTCAGGCTGGATGGGGGCAGATGCGCATGTTCAGGTTTCTCCAGAAATATAGATTTGGTTCAATCCTAAAAGTTGTGTCTGGGGCACTCAAGGACATTCACAGAGCTGTCTATAAGCCACTCTTGCTGTGTGCTTAGGGTCACTCTCCTGCTGGAAGGTGAACCTTCTGCCCAGTCTGAGTTTCTGAATGCTCTGGACTGGGTTTCCTTCAAAAAGCTATCTCTATATTTTGCTGCACTGAGTGTTCCTTCTTCTCTGATGAGTCCTCAGTCCTACCTCTAAAAAAACAGCCCCAAAGCATGAGGCTGAGTCCAGCACACTTTACTTTTGGGATGGTACTCTGCAGGTCATGAGCAAAGCTAGTTTTCTTCAAACATGATGCTTAGAATCGAGGTTAATCAAAACAGAGAATCTGTCTCTGTCTCAGAGCCTGAGGTCTTTTTGTGTGTTTTCATGTGTCTTAATTGAGGAGAGGTTTGAGTCTCACCACACTGCCATAAAGCCCAAATTGATGAAGTGTTGCAGTAAAGTTTGTCCTTCTGTAGATTTCCTCTATCTCTACATATGATCATGAAGCTCCACTAGAGTCACCATCAGGTTGTTGGTCAACCCTCTAACCAAAGCCCTTCTCCATCAGTTGCTCAGTTTGGCTAGGAGACTAGATCTAGGTAG
Source organism: Puntigrus tetrazona (assembly GCF_018831695.1). NCBI lineage: Eukaryota > Metazoa > Chordata > Actinopteri > Cypriniformes > Cyprinidae > Puntigrus > Puntigrus tetrazona. The sequence continues at coordinate 9,167,153 of NC_056712.1, forward strand.
ATCCTGGTTATCTTCCTGTTTTTGTCCTGTACAGTTATGGTATATAGAGTGTAGATTGATACACACACACACACACACACACACACACACACACACACACACACACACACATATATATATATTAGTTGACATGCATGTGACTGCGCTTGTGTGTGTATAAAGTATAATAAAAATATTTAAAAAAGTACTAATGAAGTAATAAATTACTAATAAATTATAATTAATACTAATTAATTAATCATTTGTAGTAGTATTAATCAGTAGTTTCATATTAATTCGCTTTAAAAAACGTTTCATTTTAATTTTCATAATTTTTTTATATTTTATTTATATGTACTCTTTTTATTTTTTATTAGTTTGTCCTTTTAAAATAATTATTATTATCAGTTTTCATTTAGTTTTCATTTATTTTCATTTTAGTATTTCAAACTATTTCAGTTATTAACTTTATTAATTTTTTTAATCTAATATTTAAATTGTATTTTTAATTACATTTTCAACTATTTAACATGCAAAGCACAATATTGTCAATATTTTTTCCTATCATTTTTCATTTTAACAACCTTTATTCCTCTCCAAAAGTTCACAACCTAAAACATGACATTGAAAAATACTGTATTACTGCTGTCCAGCAAAACTGCAAAAACAGCATCAGATTTGCTAAACGAGTAACAAAAACTGTTACGTGGGATAGGTTTCACTAAATGCATGTTGTATCCCATTTCCAGCTGACTTGGATGCCAGGGAATGCACAAACGCATAAAACCGCCGTCCTAACCCAAATATGCCACCATCACCGATCACATAAATCATTAGTGTGTTTTCACGAACGATCATCACTGTCATTCGAGTTCTCGAGTACGCGCAGTACATCAAACGAGCAGGAAAAAACCCTGATTTCCATGATACGGCCCCTTGAAGACGCCTCAGGCCAGACGATTTCTCTTTATTCAACCTGAATGCTCCTAAAAGCCAGCGTTTAATTTAGAGCCCAACATATTCTCTGTGCATGTATCCGAGCTCTTGCCACCAGAGACGGAATCCGAGCAAAAAAACCTGCTCATTAAATATTGAGCGTGAGTGATGCTTCAAAATAACAGACAGCCGTCTGGAAGGTGGAAGGTGACAGGAACTCGACTGGGAATCGAGGAGTGATGCTGCAAAACTTTCACTCTGCTCGTCTCACAGTCACTTCCTAGCCTTATTGCTCTTCTCCTCTGCAGCAACCGCTCTCTCTCTCTAATGATCGTTCTGTTTGTTCTCACCTCTGACTGTCAGCAATTTTTCTCCCCAAGGTGCCACAGAAAGAGAGAGCGAGGAGATCTTTCTTTCCTGTAAAGAGGTAATTAAAAGAGGTGTCCTCTTCTTATCTCATTAACTCTGGAGCAAATTCTTTTTTTTATCCCTGAAAACTTTCCCCGTGTCTCTGCTGTTGGAGGAGGCCAAAAGCAGATATGCATTATTAAGAGGAGTTTATGAAGAAAGAAGTCTCTAGAAGCCTAACACAACTTCTTCCTTATGATTTTGGGGATGAAATATGACCCAGAATGGATTTTTTTGTGAGACTCTACTAGTGCTATAAACTTCACTGATGTTTAATGATGACATTTCTATCCCATGTGATGCAAGAGAAGGCTGATATAATGGTCATATTGTCATCTCACATTCATCATGGAGACCAAAGAGCAGCTCAATCTCAAACCAACAAAGAAATGCGTTTAAGATTGCTTACAGTTTCCTATAAAAGTTTACTAACACTCTAGATTCTAGCTTTTGGATTGGGATGCATTAAAATAACTTGCAATTATTTTGAAAACTATCAATAATAGGGTATATATATATATTTTTAGATGATATAAAATGGCAATAAACTTTGGCAGGTGTATGTCTGGTTGATATATATATAAAACAGTTGATATATGCGTTATGAATAGATTTACTGCTACTGTATTTAAATCCATTAATTATAATTTTTTCCGTAACTTCATCTTAATAATGCAAAGTCATCACAGAAGGATGCTGATATTGTTAAAAAAAATCTTACCTGGGGCCTCAACTAACTTAAAATTATTTAAAATAATACAAAAATACATTAAAAAGAGCTACGTTCATTGAGAATCAAAAAGCTGACATCGTAATTCTTATTTTAATTCATTTACATTTAGCCATTTAGAAGGTGATTTTATCCAAAGCAACTTAGTTTCAGTTAGCCTAACACAGTACAAGTAACGAGGGTTTTTTTATTGTAAAAAGGGACTTTTTTATATAGAATATAAAAAAACAACAACAACATATAATTAGAATTGAGATTGCAAGAATTGGAGGGTCAAATAAAGAGAGAAGAAATGTGTTTTTAGCCAGTTCTTGAAGATTGCTAAGGACTGAGTTGGGCATTTCATTCCACCAGGAGGGAACATTTAATGTGAAAGTCTGTGATTTGGTGAAGCATGGATTGTGAACACTTCGCTCTGGATTAATTGTAAAGGTTTCATAGAACTGCCTTGAAAGACTTGCTAAGAGAGCGTGACAATAGTCCAGCCTGGGCAGAACAAGTTTGAGAAGAAAAAAGGCCTGATCTTCTTGATGTTCAAGTTTTAGCTGTATGGTCTGAGAAAATCATCTGATCATCAATGTTATGGGGAAATTATGATTAATTAATGACTCTGTTACAGTCATTTCTTGTATTTGCTTTGCTGCGTTGTGTGGCTCTCTCTTTCCTTCCTCCCCATTGTCTGTTCTTTGATACTGTAAGTCACTGTAAGATGTGTTCATGCATTATTGGTTACTCTAAAGTCTTTTTTATGAATGTCACAGGCAGCAGTTTATTGTCTGTGTGTCCATGAATAAGTTGCGAGATCCTGGCTTCCTCTTGGATTAATCTAGTCTTGAATAAATGTTGTTTTGATAAGGAGTTAGTGTTCATATTTGCTGAAGTGCTCACTGGTAAACAAAGCGGAGGGGTTTACTGCAGCCGTGCTGGGGAATCTGTTTGGGCTTCGTTTCTGTTAAAGGAACACTGAAAAATTTGAATTCTGTCATTAATTACTCAGACTTATATCATTCCAAACCTGTAAGACCTTAGTTCTTCTTTGGAACATAAATTAAGATATTTTTAATCCAATCTAATGTCGTATTCATTAGTTTTCTGAAGATTAACAAGAATCTTACAGGCTTGGAACAATGAGGGTACCAATGAGGGTAACTTATTAATGACAGAATTAATTATTAATTTTTGGGGTCAACTACTGCATCCCTTTAAAGAGGTAGATAGAGGTAGTAGAGGTAGATTTTTCTGTATTTTATTACATGTCTTTGTGGAATACTTGATTCTGATTGGTTGAACTGCGACATCCAGAGATCTGTTTTCTTTATGGAAGCTTTGCATTTGGCCAGTTAACAAAATATTAAAACTTAAATCAATATTATTAGTATAATTATTTAATTATGTCAACCTGGTTTCGCAGACTCACTCTCTTGATTCATATAAATGCAGATCCTAATTAGTACTAACAAACTGCTAACAGTTTCGTCTTAAGTAAATACCTCTTATTGCCATTCTTACTTATGTGTAATAAGTACTGTGACAGCTCTGTCCTGATCACCCTGTTGGGGATTATTCTGTGATCAAATCCAGCTAGATGTTCATTGCACATTTATTTTATTGTTCCTTTAGTTTAATTCCTTTATTTTTTTTTTCAGGTTTCCTTTCCTCCTTTCGCTATTTTGACATGTGGCAACCCTGAAGACAAGCTCTTCATCTTACAACAGTCTCTAACAAAACAAGTTTACCTTATTTAATTGTGCACACCACTACAGCCTTATCTTTATTACACCCCTTACCGTGCAACTAGACACAGGATGGTATACCTTCAACAACTAACATTTTTATTTAAGAATAAAACTCAGATATTAGAGGGATACAATTTAAAATGTAATTTTTATAATTGAGATACAAACTATTTTTTTTTCTTCTATTAAATCAAAGCATCCTGGAAAGCAGCACAACATTGATAATAATTTTTTTAATAATTGCTTGAGCAGCATATTAGAATGATTTCTGAAGGACACTGAATATGTCGCTGAAAGTTCAACTTTGCATCAGAGGAATAAATTACATTTTACAATATATTTAAATCTAAAATCATTTTTCATTATAATAATATTTACTGCATATTCAATTAAATGCATAAAATACTTTTTAAAACCTCAAACCTTACCGTCCTCAAACATCTGGTAGTGTATAGCATTAGCACTTTTTTATTTTTTTAACATCTTAAGCTGGCTTATTGCCAAAGCCGTCTTTTGACAAAGGCTCCTGTTCACTCATGACCTTTAAACAAGTAAAAGGACATTATGTTTACAGCAAAGCCTCTGTCTAAAGTAACCAGAGAGCTTCTCAACTTGTCCTTAAATAAACTGCCAAGGATAAAACTTCAATCAGGGTTTGTTTTTGGTGTTTTGAGCAAAATGGAAAATCTGAAACTCTGCTTGGTCCTCCAGAGACATAAAGCTGCTGTGTGTGATGCTTCTGATGTTCAAAAACTTTCTCCCATCACAGCCTAATGTGCAGAGACGACTACAAGACACACATTCACAGGTTGACTTCCTGAAAAGTGTAAACACGATGGCAAAACATTGCTTTGTTTGTTTGTCCCACCAATGGAAGACAAGTGGCTGGCTTTTTTTTTCAGTAAGTTGATTTCAAAAGTGACATGAATCCATCTCTAAGAGGTTTTTACTACTTGATCTCATGGCATAATTGTACCTGGGTGCACTTTTTTAGTGAGACACGAAATATGTACCAATAAGTACATATCACTGCAGTTCCCAAAAGGAATGAACACTACAGGCAGTAAAACTGACACCTTTTACTACTGTTTACACAAATTTACAGCGTTTTAATTAATAAAGCATCATTTTCTAACGTTTACTTGAAGGATATCATGTCATGACTTCAAAACAATACTAATATGCTTGGATATTTAAAAAATAATGCTTTAGTATATTAGCATCACACATATCCAGCTTCATATGGGTTTTCAGACGGTAGGTTTGTTCAGTAGCTCACGGAGTACAGAGATGTACTTGAGAGGAATCCTGTGTAACTACAGTTCAAAAAAACAGTTCAAATCTGTGTAAAAAGGAAGTTGAAATGGCACGTTGCCCAACAAATGCTTTTTATATTAGTTTTGCATTTGCTTAACACTATCGTAGGGTTGGATTTGGTGTAGAGCATATTTCCTACATGATAGAGCATTAACTTTAGGGACAGTCGCAATACATAGATATATAACGTTTGAAGATCGTGCAAGGGTTCACGTATTGAACCTGTGTTTTAGCGCCAATCAGTCGGCATTTCTCTTTGAAAGTATGGAATGTAAAAACAGTGCTGCACAAAAAGTGCACAGAAGTACACATCTTTATCAGTCCAGGTTGAGTTTTTAATCTTAACCATTGCTTCTGGCTAAAATGTGAGCCCATAATCCCTAATATTGATTTCACTGGTAGAAAGGTTGTTTCATCTGAATCAGGAGAGAAATATTTTCAGATCAAGCAGTCAAAACCGCTCTCAACAAAAATGTGGGTGGATTTTTGTGAGAGAGCAAAAGGGGATGAAACCTGTATTT